>NC_069502.1:1026169337-1026191837 GCF_027579735.1 Bombina bombina
AAAGAGAAATGGGTCTGATTGACAAAGCAACAGCTTTTATTGTGCATATTTTATCTATTGGATTTTTTACTTCAAAGCAAATGCAGAGCAGACAAACCCCCAAACAAACACCATTTGATTTCTGAGGAAATAATTTGCATACAAGTAAAACAAATGTATATTGTACGTAATTGTACTTAATTATTCATCCACAAGATTAGTTAGACGTAAACAAAAGATATAATTGATTTAGCAACATAGACTGATTAGAAAACCTTCAAATGATTACATTAAAATATTCCTCAGTAATGAAGCAAAAATAAAAGAAGTTACCAGCAGACAGGATGTCCAAAGCCACACCTTACCATTGAAAATATACTTAATCAATCCAGTAAATACAGTAGCTTTGCACAATCAACAAATGCAGGATAAAAAGACAATACAACAGCACTTAGTCTGATCTTCAAATGAAAAGTAGTTTTTTTCTGACAAATTTCAAAGTTTTGCCTAATTCTACTCCTCCTGTGTCATGTGACAGCCATTAGCCAATCACAAATGCATATAGGTATATTCTGTAATTCTTGCACATGCTCAGTAGGAGCTGGTGACTCAAAAATCTTAAATATACAAATACTGTGCACATTTTGTTAATTGAAGTAAATTGGAAAGTTGTTTAAAATTGCATGCTCTATCTAAATAATGAAAATTCAAATTTGACTTGAGAGTCCCTTTAAAGGGGGGTGGTGCAAAATAAATATATATTTGAATTTTATGACCATTTAAAGAAAACATAAAAGTAAAAAAAAATAAACTGTACTACATCTCTACAGCTGTGTTTCTCAATTCCAGTCCTTAGGGCACACTAACAGACCAGATTTTTTCAGGCTATCTAAACTAGAACGCAGAAAAAATAATGAACTGATCAATCACCATGGTAATTAACCTGTTCTTATCCAAAGTAATCCTCAAAATCTTGCCTACTGGTGAGTTTTGAGTACTGGATTGCTCTAGAGATATTTTTTTTCCCACAATTACTCCAGGACATCAATGTTTTACAGCTTTTATGAATAATAATAATAATAAAAACAAAAGAAAAAAATAATGCTATGGATGCTGTTTCAATAATCTGCACATATCCTTTTGCTCTGCTTTGTTAGGTGTTTTTTTCTAAAAAAAACTTTATTTAACATAACCCACAAACAAAGCAGGGCTGGGTGGCTGTCCAAAATATCATGCTCTCTAAACCATTTGAAGTTTTGATGTTTATATCCCTTTAAAGACAAACTGATACATCAGAGCTATTCTAATTGGTTTTAAAGCTAGCCAATTTTTTTTCTTACAGGGGGCTCTTGTTCAAGAGGAAAAGATTCAGTCAGTTCCAGTGAATACAAAGAGAAAATGACAATGAATCTATCGAGTGTATTTTTCCACACTGCTTCTACCCAATCTATATTATAGCCATTTAGTAATATATTTCCTCATAAATATTTGTGATCTCAAAATCAAATAAAGTAGTTCTGAGATCTAAGCCTCACTTTAAGTTACTTAAAGGGGCATATTGAAGTGCAAAAATAAAATTAACCAGCTCTAGAGCACTACTGGGAGCTAACTGAAAACATCTGGTGAGTCAATGACAAGAGCCACCAATTGACAGCTAGCTCCAATTAGTACATTGCTGCTCCTGAGCCTACCTATATATACATTTCAACAAATAATTCCATGAGAATAATGTAAAATCAATAATAGGTGTAAACTTCCAGATTCAAATAGATCATGCAATTTTATTTTGACTTCCACATCTTTTTAAAGGCATACTGGGATAGCTGGGGTTAATGGGTTATATATCAATGGGTCTGAGATATATATATATATATATATATATATATATATATATATATATATATATATATATAAAATTATATACTGTGTATGTGTGTATGTATATATGTGTGTGTGTGTAAAAATCAAAAGAGACAAGCACTCCAGAAACCAGTCCAAATGCCTGGGGTGCAACAGAAAAGTATATAACAAAGAATGGAGAGTGCACTCTCAGATTTATTTCCTAAGAAGTAGGAAGTAAGTAGAAGTAAGTCCTGGTGAGTGCACTATCCATTCTTTGTTTTATATATACTGTATATATATATATATATATATATATATATATATATGTGTGTGTGTGTGTGTGTATATATATATATATATGTGTGTGTGTGTATATATATATATATATATATGTGTGTGTGTGTGTGTGTATATATATATAATGCAATAACGAACACTCTCACCTGCAATTTAATGAAACAAGCGTGACGTTTCGGGGACACACTCCCCTTCCTCAGACTGTCCCCCCGAAAAATCACGCTTGTTTCATTAAATTGCACTTGTTAAAAAGACCAGAGAGTGCCTCCTTATATCATATATACCGGTATATATATAAATACAAATAGAATACAGACCGCACTCCAGAATCCTGGATGACGCCCAGGGTGCACCAAACATGGAAAAAGAAATGGAAAAGAAGAGCACTCCACAGGTCTTAGCAATAATAATCTTTACTGTAATGTGAACGTTTTCGGACAAAAATGTCCGTCCTCAGACAGCGTTTTGTCTGAGGACGAACATTTTTGTCCGAAAACGTTCACATTACAGTAAAGATTATTATTGCTAAGACCTGTGGAGTGCTCTTCTTTTCCATTTATATATATATATATATATATATATATATATATAAAATGTCTCTAAATTGTACAAATGCTACAATGTCTCTTGAAAGCATGTCACTATTAAAAGGGACACTAAAATCAAAATTCAACTTTCATGATTCAGATAGAGCATACAATGTAAAAAAAAAAAAACTTTCCTTATCCAGATATGCACATTATTTTTATATGTACACATTCTGAGGCACCAGGTTCTACTGAGCATGTGCAAGAATTCACAATATATACATATATATGCATTTTTGACTGGCTGATGACTGTCACATGATACAGGTGGAAGGAAAACTGATCTGACTAACATTTGCGCTACTTATTTGAAATTCAGAGTGCTATCACGCTTTTTTATTATGTGCGTTTATTAAAGCAAATATACTGTGCTTAAAGGGACACTGAACCCAAATTTTTTATTTTGTGATTCAGATAGAGCATGACATTTTAAGCAACTTTCTAATGTACTCCTATTATCAAATTTTCTTTATTCTCTTGCTATCTTTATTTGAAATGCAAGAATGTAAGTTTAGATGCCGGACCATTTTTGGTGAACAACCTGGGTTGTCCTTGCTGATTGGTGGATAAATTCATCCACCAATAAAAAAACATAATTTATGCTTACCTGATACATTTATTTCTCTTGTAGTGTGTTCAGTCCACGGGTCATCCATTACTTATGGGATATATTCTCCTTCCCAACAGGAAGTTGCAAGAGGATCACCCAAGCAGAGCTGCTATATAGCTCCTCCCCTCACATGTCATATCCAGTCATTCGACCGAAACAAGACGAGAAAGGAGAAACTATAGGGTGCAGTGGTGACTGGAGTTATAATTTAAAATTTAGAACCTGCCTCAAATAGACAGGGCGGGCCGTGGACTGAACACACTACAAGAGAAATAAATTTATCAGGTAAGCATAAATTATGTTTTCTCTTGTTAAGTGTGTTCAGTCCACGGGTCATCCATTACTTATGGGATACCAATACCAAAGCTAAAGTACACGGATGATGGGAGGGACAAGGCAGGAACATTAAACAGAAGGAACCACTGCCTGTAGAACCTTTCTCCCCAAAACAGCCTCCGAAGAAGCAAAAGTGTCAAATTTGGAAAATTTGGAAAAAGTATGAAGTGAAGACCAAGTTGCAGCCTTGCAAATCTGTTCAACAGAGGCCTCATTCTTAAAGGCCCAGGTGGAAGCCACAGCTCTAGTGGAATGAGCTGTAATTCTTTCAGGAGGCTGCTGTCCAGCAGTCTCATAGGCTAAGCGTATTATGCTACGAAGCGAGAGAGGTAGCCGAAGCCTTTTGACCTCTCCTCTGTCCAGAGTAAACGACAAACAGAGAAGAAGTTTGTCGAAAATCTTTAGTTGCCTGTAAGTAGAACTTCAGAGCACGGACCACGTCTAGATTATGCAAAAGATGTTCCTTCTTTGAAGAAGGATTAGGACATAAGGATGGAACAACAATCTCTTGATTGATATTCTTGTTAGAAACAACCTTAGGTAAAAACCCAGGTTTAGTACGCAGGACTACCTTGTCTGAATGAAAGATCAGATAAGGAGAATCACAATGTAAGGCAGATAACTCAGAGACTCTTCGAGCCGAGGAAATAGCCATCAAAAACAGAACTTTCCAAGATAAAAGCTTAATATCAATGGAATGAAGGGGTTCAAACGGAACACCCTAAAGAACTTTAAGAACCAAGTTTAAGCTCCACGGAGGAGCAACAGCTTTAAACACAGGCTTAATCCTAGCCAAAGCCTGACAAAAAGCCTGGACGTCTGGATTCTCTGCCAGACGCTTGTGTAAAAGAATAGACAGAGCAGAAATCTGTCCCTTTAGTGAACTAGCGGATAAGCCCTTTTCTAAACCCTCTTGTAGAAAAGACAATATCCTAGGAATCCTAACCTTACTCCATGAGTAACTCTTGGATTCACACCAATATAAATATTTACGCCATATCTTGTGGTAAATTTTTCTGGTAACAGGTTTCCGAGCCTGTATTAATGTATCAATAACCGAATCCGAAAACCCACGCTTTGATAGAATCAAGCGTTCAATTTCCAAGCAGTCAGCCTCAGAGAAATTAGGTTTGGATGGTTGAAAGGACCCTGAATTAGAAGGTCCTGCCTCAGGGGTAGAGACCATGGTGGACAGGACGACATGTCCACTAGGTCTGCATACTAGGTCCTGCGTGGCCACGCAGGCGCTATCAGAATCACTGATGCTCTCTCCTGTTTGATCCTGGCAATCAGTCGAGGTAGCAACGGAAAAGGTGGAAACACATAAGCTATGTTGAAAACCCAAGGGGCTGCTAGTGCATCTACCAGCACCGCTCCCGGGTCCCTGGACCTGGATCCGTAACAAGGAAGCTTGGCGTTATGGCGAGATGCCATGAGATCCAGATCTGGTTTGCCCCAACGATGAATCAGTTGGGCAAATACCTCCGGGTGAAGTTCCCACTCCCCCGGATGAAAAGTCTGGCGACTTAAAAAATCCGCCTCCCAGTTCTCCACGCCTGGGATGTAGATCGCTGACAGGTGGCAAGAGTGAGACTCTGCCCAGAGAATTATCTTCGAGACTTCCAACATCGCTAGGGAACTCCTGGTTCCCCCTTGATGATTGATGTAAGCCACAGTCGTGATGTTGTCCGACTGAAATCTGATGAACCTCAGTGTTGCCAACTGAGGCCAAGCTAGAAGAGCATTGAATATTGCTCTTAATTCTAGAATGTTTATTGGGAGGAGTTTCTCCTCCTGAGTCCACGATCCCTGAGCCTTCAGGGAGTTCCAGACTGCTCCCCAGCCTAGTAGGCTGGCATCTGTTACAATCGTCCAATCTGGTCTGCGAAAAGTCATTCCTTTGGACAGATGAACCCGTGACAACCACCAGAGAAGAGAATCTCTGGTCTCCTGGTCCAGATTTAGCAAAGGTGACAGATCTGAGTAATCCCCATTCCATTGACTTAGCATGCATAGTTGCAGCGGTCTGAGATGTAGGCGCGCAAATGGCACTATGTCCATTGCCGCGACCATTAAGCCGATTACTTCCATGCACTGAGCTACTGATGGGCTTGGAATGGAGTGAAGGACACAGCAAGCATTGAGAAGCTTTGATAACCTGGACTCCGTCAGGTAAATCTTCATCTCTACAGAATCTATAAGAGTCCCTAGAAAAGGGACCCTTGTGAGTGGTAACAGAGAACTCTTTTCCACGTTCACTTTCCACCCATGCGGCCTCAGAAATGCTAGAACTATCTCTGTATGAGACTTTGCATTTTGAAAACTTGACGCTTGTATCAGAATGTCGTCTAGGTACGGAGCCACCGCTATGCCTCGTGGTCTTAGTACCGCCAGAAGAGAGCCCAGAACCTTTGTAAAAATTCTCGGGGCCGTAGCTAACCCGAAGGGAAGCGCTACAAACTGGTAATGCCTGTCTAGAAAGGCAAACCTTAGGTACCGATAATGATCTTTGTGAATCGGTATGTGAAGGTAGGCATCCTTTAAATCCACTGTGGTCATATATTGACCCTCTTGGATCATGGGTAGGATGGTCCGAATGGTTTCCATCTTGAACGATAGAACCCTTAGGAATTTGTTTAAGATTTTTAAATCTAAGATTGGTCTGAAGGTTCCCTCTTTCTTGGGAACCACAAACAGATTTGAATAAAACCCTTGCCCCTGTTCCGTCCGCGGAACTGGGTGGATCACTCCCATCACTAAGAGGTCTTGTACACATTGTAGAAATGCCTCTTTCTTTACTAGGTTTGTTGATAACCTTGACAGATGAAACCTCCCATGTGGAGGAGAAGTTTTGAAATCCAGAAGGTATCCCTGAGATATAATCTCCAACGTCCAGGGATCCTGTACATCTCTTGCCCAAGCCTGGGCGAAGAGAGAGAGTCTGCCCCCCACTAGATCCGTCTCTGGAAAGGGGGCCCTGACTTCATGCTGTCTTAGGGGCGGAAGTAGGCTTTCTGGCCTGCTTGCCCTTGTTCCATGACTGGTTGCCTTTCCAACCCTGTCTGTAACGAGCAGTAGTTCCTTCCTGTTTTGGAGCGGAGGAAGTTGATGCTGCTCCTGCCTTGAAATTACGAAAGGCACGAAAATTAGACTGTTTGGCCTTCAATTTGGCCCTGTCCTGAGGAAGGGTGTGGCCCTTACCTCCAGTAATGTCAGCAATAATTTCCTTCAAGCCGGGCCCGAATAAGGTCTGCCCTTTGAAAGGAATGTTTAGTAATTTAGACTTAGAAGTTACATCTGCTGAACAGGATTTAAGCCAAAGCGCTCTGCGCGCCTGTATGGCGAATCTGGAATTTTTAGTCATAAGTTTGGTTAAATGCACTACGGCATCCGAAACAAACGCATTAGCCAGCTTAAGGGTTCTAATCTTGCTCAGAGACTCATCCAATGGTGCTGTGCGAATCGCCTCTTCCAGAGACTCAAACCAGAATGCCGCTGCAGCAGTGACAGGCGCAATGCATGCAAGAGGCTGTAATATAAAACCTTGTTGAACTAACATTTTCTTAAGATAACCCTCTAATTTTTTATCCATTGGATCTGAGAAAGCACAGCTATCCTCCACCGGGATAGTGGTACGCTTGGCTAAAGTAGAAACTGCTCCCTCCACCTTAGGGACCGTCTGCCATAAGTCTCGTGTGGTGGCGTCTATAGGGAAACATTTTTCTAAATATCGGAGGAGGGGAAAAAGGCACACCGGGTCTATCCCACTCCTTACTAATAATCTCTGTAAGCCTCTTTGGTATAGGAAAAACGTCAGTACACACCGGCACCGCATAGTATTTATCCAGCTTACATAATTTCTCTGGGATTGCCACCGTGTCACAATCATTCAGAGCCGCTAACACCTCCCCTAGCAACACGCGGAGGTTCTCAAGCTTAAATTTAAAATTTGAAATTTCTGAATCCGGTTTCCCCGAATCAGAACCGTCACCCACAGAATGAAGCTCTCCGTCCTCATGTTCTGCAAATTGTGACGCAGTATCAGACATGGCTCTCGTGTCATCGGCGCGCTCTGTCCTTAACCCAGAACTGTCGCGCTTGCCTCTTAACTCGGGCATATTGTATAATACTTCTTTCATAACATTAGCCATATCATGTAAAGTGATTTGTAAGGGCCTTGATGTACTTGGCGCCTCAATCTCACGCACCTCCCGAGCGGGAGACAAAGGTACGGACACGTGAGGAGAGTTAGACGGCATAACTGCCCCCTCGTTGTCTGGTGATAATTTTTTAATCGGTACAGATTGATTTTTCAAAGTAACATCAATACAATTGGTACACATATTTCTATTGGGCTCCACAACGGCTTTTAAACATAATGAACAAGCAGATTCCTCTGTATCAGACATGTTTAAACAGAATAGCAATCAAGCTAGCAAGCTTGGAAAATACTTTCAATAAGTTTGCAAGCAATATAAAAAAACGCTGCAGCGCTTTTAAAAAACACAGTTGAGTAACAAAGAACTAATTCAGTTATAGTCAACAATTCTTTAAATGTATTAATTAGCAGAGGATTGCACCCATTAGCAACAGGATGATTAACCCCTCAGTACCAAAAAAATCGGATATCAAATTAATATTAAACGTTTTTATCACAGTCTAACACACTGTCACAGGTCTGCTGTGACTGATTACCTCCCTCAAAAACGAATTTTGAAGACCCCTGAGCTCTCTAGAAACGTCCTGGATCAAGGAGGAAGAAGCAGGAAGACTGTGCTAGAATTTTAACTGCGCAACAAGGCGCTAAAAAGAGGCCCCTCCCGCTCATTTACAACAGTGGGAGACCTGATATAACGGTTTCTATGCAGAAATATACGTTAGCCATGTGGAAAAAAAGAGAAAAAATTCATGCCCAAAAGGATTTATCACCAAAGTACCTCACAAAACGAATAACATGCCAGTAAATTTAAATGTCATGCAAAGTTATCACTAAGCCTGCAACCAGTCGCTACCACTGCAGATAAGGCTTAAGCATTATTTCAGTATTAACAGTATTTTCTCAGTCAAATTCTAGTCCCTAGAAAATAACTCTACTGTGCATACATTTATCAGCCTGATACCAGTCACTACTACTGCATTTAAGGCTGTACTTACATCATACGGGTAACAGCAGTATTTTCTTAGTCAATTCCATTCCCAGAAAATATTGTACTGCACATACCTCATTTGCGGGGGACCCCGCATGCTATTCCCATGTTCTGAAGTTACCCCACTCCTCAGAATGTCGAGAACAGCCAGTGGATCTTAGTTACGCCTGCTAAGATCATAGAAAACGCAGGCAGTTTCTTCTTCCAAATACTGCCTGAGATAGAAAAACAGCACACTCCGGTGCCATTTAAAATAACAAACTTTTGATTGAAGAATAATTAAGTAAAAACTCCAACTCCTCCCGCGACCTCCTTCTTTGTTGAGGGTTGCAAGAGAATGACTGGATATGACATGTGAGGGGAGGAGCTATATAGCAGCTCTGCTTGGGTGATCCTCTTGCAACTTCCTGTTGGGAAGGAGAATATATCCCATAAGTAATGGATGACCCGTGGACTGAACACACTTAACAAGAGAAAAGTGCTGTCCAGAGCACTGAACCAAGAAAAAAGCTTAGATGCCTTCTTTTTCAAATAAAGATAGCAAGAGAACGAAGAAAAAATGATAATAGGAGTCAATTAGAAAGTTGCTTAAAATTGCATGCTCTATCTGAATCAGAAAAGAAAAAAAAGTGGGTTCAGTGTCCCTTAACGACCGAGGACGTGCAGGGTACGTCCTCAAAAAAAAGGCAGTTAACGCCTGAGGACGTACCCTGCGCGTCCTCGGTGTGGAAAGCAGCTGGAAGCGATCCCGCTCGCTTCCAGCTGCTTTCCGGTTATTGCAGTGATGCCTCGATATGGAGGCATCCTGCAATAACCTTTTTAAGCCATCCGGTGCAGAGAGAGCCACTCTGTGGCCCTCTCTGCACCGGAGATCGGTGGCTCACTGCGTTGGTGGGTGGGAGCCGGACCGGGAGGCGGGTGGCGGCCATCGATGGCCCTGCTGATGTGGAGTGGGGGCGGGATCGTGGGCGGGGATGGCCGGGGGCGCGCACGGGAGGGCGGGGGCGGGCGCGTGCACAGGGAGGGAGCGGGTGGGAACCGCTACGCTACAGAAAATCCAATAATAAAAAATGTTAACAAATGTTAAAAAATGGCTAAAAAGTTTAAAAAAAAAAAGATCAGCAAGGTGGTGGGGGTTTGTCTGTGGGGGGGGGAACTATACTACAGAAAAAAACCAAACAAACAAAAAAAAGCACTTTTTTTTTTGCAAACTGGGTACTGGCAGACAGCTGCCAGTACCCAAGATGGCCCCCAATGAGGCAGAGGGGAGGGTTAGAGAGCGGTTTTGGGGGGATCAGGGAGGTTGGGGGCTAAGGGGGGATCCTACACAGTAGCATATGTAAATATGCTAAAAAAAAATATATATTATTTTTTTAAAAAACCCTTTTATTTTAGTACTGGCAGACTTTCTGCCAGTACTTAAGATCGCGGGGACAATTGTGGGGTGGGGGAGGGAAGGGAGCTGTTTGGGAGGGGTCAGGGGGTGGGATGTGTCAGGTGGGAGGCTGATCTCTACACTAAAGCTAAAATTAACCCTGCAAGCTCCCTACAAACTCCCTAATTAACTCCTTCACTGCTAACCATAATACACGTGTGAGGCGCAGCAGGATTTAGCGGCCTTCTAATTACCAGAAAGCAACGCCAAAGTCATATATGTCTGCTATTTCTGAACAAAGGGGATCCCAGACAAGTATTTACAACCATTTGTGCCATAATTGCACAAGCTGTTTGTAAATTATTTCAGTGAGAAACCTAAAATTGTGAAAAATTTAACTTTTTTTTCAATTTGATCGCATTTGGCGGTGAAATGGTGGCATGAAATATACCAAAATGTAGATCAATACTTGGGGCTGTCTACTACACTACACTAAAGCTAAAATTAACCCTACAAGCTCCCTAAAAGCTCCCTAATTAACCCCTTAACTGCTGGGCATAATACACTTGTGGTGCGCAGTGGCATTTAGCGGCCTTCTAATTACCAAAAAGCAACGCCAAAGCCATATATGTCTGCTATTTCTGAACAAAGGGGATCCCAGAGAAGAATTTACAACCATTTATGCCATAATTGCACAAGTTGTTTGTAAATAATTTCAGTGAGAAACCGAAAGTTTGTGAAAAAATTTGTGAAAAAGTGAACGATTTTTTGTATTTGATCGCATTTGGCGGTGAAATGGTGGTATGAAATATACCAAAATTGGCCTAGATCAATACTTTGGGATGTCTACTAAAAAAAAATATATACATGTCAAGGGATATTCAGGGATTCCTGAAAGATATTAGTGTTCTAATGTAACTAGCGCTAATTTTGGAAAAAAGTGGTTTGGAAATAGCAAAGTGCTACTTGTATTTATGGCCCTATAACTTGCAAAAAAAGCAAAGAACATGTAAACATTTGGTATTTCTAAACTCAGGACAAAATTTAGAAACTATTTAGCATGGGTGTTTTTTGGTGGTTGTAGATATGTAACAGATTTTGGGGGTCAAAGTTAGAAAAAGTGTGTTTTTTTCCATTTTTCCTCATATTTTATAAAAAAATTTATAGTAAATTATAAGATATGATGAAAATAATGGTATCTTTAGAAAGTCCATTTAATGGCGAGAAAACAGTATATAATATGTGTGGGTACAGTAAATGAGTAAGAGGAAAATTACAGCTAAACACAAACACCGCAAAAATGTAAAAATAGCCTTGGTCCCAAACGGACAGAAAATGGAAAAGTGCTGTGGTCATTAAGGGGTTAAATGGGATAGTAAAGTCAAAAATAAACTTTTATGATTCAGATAGATCTTTCATTTTTAAATAACTTTCCAATTAACTTATATTATCAAATTTGCTTTGTTCACTTGCTCTCCATCATTAAAGACCATACCTAGGAAGGGTTCAGGGCAACAATGCACTACTGGGAGCTAGTTGGTGATTGGTGGCTGCACATATAAGCTTTCTTCTCATTGGCTCACTAGGTGTGTTCAGCCAGCTTCCAGCAGGCATTGCTGTTCCTAAGTCTACTCTTCAATAAAGGATACCAAGAGAATAAAACAAATGTCATATAAAAAGTAAATTGGAAAGTTGATTAAAATTGCATGCTGTGTCTGAATCATGCGAGTTTCATTTTGAATTTACTAAACATTTCGGGCAAGATTACAAGTGGAGCGCTAATTTATCACACGCCTGTGCGCAAAAAAATAAACACCCATTACAAGCGATCAGAAAATTAACAAGAGATCAGAGTATTGTTGTTTTTTATTAAAAAAAAGTAGCTTTAAAAAAAAATAAAAAAAAATAAATGCAGGAAGCAGTTTTTAGAGGTTAAGTTTGTCAGGTTCGTGGTGTTAGAAAAAAAAACTACACTGAAAAGTGCCTTTACATTGAGGTCTTTGGGGAACTGTGTCTTCCCTGTAAATATATATGTGTGTATATACACATATTAACACATAAATATATATGTATATGATCATATACATATTTTACTTTTGATGTCCATCGCTGTGCGACTTACCCCCTTCGCTGTACTAGGTTCTCATGTTGTGTCTCACGGCATGTGAACAAGGCTCCCATTGGAGTCTATGGAAGCACGCTCTTTTGAGTGTAAAGCTTCTGTGCGTTCACATTGCACCTAACTTGTAATACTAGCGCGCATTTGCGTGCACTGGTATTACTAAGTAGAGTACAAATTTCGCCCTTGCGAAAGCAATATTTAACGCTCCACTTTTAATCTGGCCCTTAATGAGCAGGAATAATAAACAAGATTAGGTAATTTCACATATTGTTTAACTCCAATCTGCAATTGAGGTTTTCAGAGCCTCAAATATAAAGACAGAATTTTATTTTAAGTAAGATGTTACCTATTTTACTTCTAAGAGAAGTTTTCAAGTCACCGTTTGCATAGGTTAATAGTCTGATGCACAGGTAGGGGCTGTCAGGGGAACAGCTAGTCTAGACGGTGCTTTGAATTAGCAGGAAGCTGGCATTTGTGACAATGGCTTAGTACTGGAGCCAGAAAAGTGACAAATAGTTACACACACCAATACACACAGGGACACTTCCATATACAGACTTCAATATCTAGTATGTAAAGACTTTTCAAATATTATACTTATTTCTTTACTTTAAAAAATTACAAAATTGCACAAAAAAATGTTTCACTTAAATTTTAGGATTTTTAAAATCCCCCCCCCCCCCCCAAAAAAAACCAAAAAAAACAAAACAACTTTTTGTGAACATATAAATCACTAGTAGACAAATTATCTTCAGGGGCTTATTATACAGCCATCATCCTATTCTCTCTCTTTAATCAAAAAGAAACTGTCCCATTTGTGTCAATTACAACAACGTATCTTATAGTTTACCATGAAAAAACAGCTGCACACTTTCTATAAATGAAAAGCATACCTAGGTAGGCTCAGATTTAGCGATGCATTATTGGAACTTAGCTGATAATGTATGGCTGCACATATATGTCTTGTGTCATTTGAATACCTATGTATTCAGCTAGAACCCAGTAGTACATTGCTGCTCTTTCAACAAAGGATAACAAGAGAATGAAGCAAATGTAAAAATATAAATACAATTGGAAATTTGTTTAAAATTGTATTCTCTATTTTAATCATTAAAAAAAATTACATTTTCATGTCCCTTTAATCCAGGGACAATTAATTAAAATAATTTTTATTACTGGCTCATTATAAGTGATAAAATATGTCTGTACAGTTCTTTAGACAACTCAGCGACCATATATGTAGACTTTCTTCATGTCTTACTGAGTTCACATCAAAGTTCAGGGGTGTCAAACTATTTAAATGAGGGCCACATTAGAAGTGGGTTTATTTCGGGGGGTTTTTTTTCACTTGGAGCTCCAGACAGCAAATTGATATACATTTATCAATTAAAACAAATAAATAAGGTGCTTTCATAACAGAAATATCAAAACGAGCAATACTTAAAGTGAATGTAAATTTTGATGCTTAAGTGCCAGGTTAAAACCCGGGACTTTGATTCATCAAAATTTACATTTCACTCCTGTTGTGAAAAAAAACAACTTACCTTTAAATCTTCACAGCAGAACCAGCTTCCTCCGGTCGTTGCAAGCCATTTCTGATGTCAGAATTGATGGATAGGTCATCCTCCAATCACAGCTTCCCCCCTGGGGAAATCAGTGTCTGATTCAATGCCGTGATTGGAGGAAGCCGGATACCTCATTTTAGACCCAGGAATAGGCTTTGCAACGAGTGGAGGAAGCTGGAGCTGCTGTGAAGATTAAAATGTAAGGTTATTTTAACAACAAGAGTGAAATGTACATTTTGATGAATTAAAGTGCCCCTGTTTTGAATCAAATTTTTAAAAACCGTCACTTTAGCATCAAAATTTACATTCACTTTAACCTTCCATTATTCAAATAGCTCATACAATTTAATAAAAAAACAAATGCAGTTTACTTAGAAAATGTCAAATGTACTTCTTTTGCTTAGTACCCTTTAGTCTAACTTAGCTCCTGTCCATGAGGGCATACTTAGATAGGCTCAAGAGTTAGCACTATATTGCAGTGGTGTTAACAACGTCTGTAAGAACGTTATACATATAGTGCAAATATTCAAAAATCTGAGCCTACATCAGTATGCTCTCATGGGCAGCAGCTAAGTTTCAGCAAAAGTACCAAGAAAAAGAACAACTGGATCTCATAAGCTGGATTTGTTTTTTTTTTGTTTTTTTTTTTAATATACTGCATGCATCAAAATCACAAAAGTTAATTTTGGTTTTAATATCCCTTTAAGAGATGCTTGGCTTTCAAAATTGTCAATATCTTTTATAGCAATTTTTGTTGCTATAATAAATCAGGATAACACATACCTTATTATTTCCTAGGTTCTGTAATATACATTTCTATCCATACACACATTCACTGTCAGAAGATCAATATTGTTATCAGATGATCAAAGTGCTGACAACAATTCCTCACTGTTTCAGACATATACAATATTCAGTTTGGAGAAGTCAAAATTGCACTGGTGATATATTTAGTGGCCCCTGGGGCCTAAAGTTAGACAAGCATTTCATAAATGGTTGCCATGAAATAAGCTAAACTGAATATTTCCAAACATAGAAATCTACAAAGCAAATCTGAGGAATAGAGCAAATCGCACCATACAACTTTGTTTGTGCATGACAATGACGCAGCTAAATGGGATGCAGTTATTGCAATGTACTGTTTCAATTAGACATTGACAAATATGATATAACTTGTATTTGCTACACTGATACATTCAGATTATTGACAAACAGACACAGTCTTCCCATAGTTGGAAAACATATGAGGTCTTGTAACTTGTCAGACAGACTGCTACAACCTATATTCATATGCTTTGAAGGGCTTGCTCGTACAATAAAGTTTTTATTGAATACTTTCTTCTTGGAAGACTCAGACACTCTTTAAAGTTTATGTGCTCATTGGTGCCGCGATACAAATAAATAAAATCACTACTCCACAAAAATTAGGAGTTTATGTCCCGAGAAAAGTAGAAAAACACATGGTTGCAAACAATTCACAAGTTATTGTATTTTCTTGGTGAGAACTTTTAACTATTGTGGAGTATTTATTTGCTAAATATTCTTTCTAAAAATAATGTATTTATATTAAATTAGGCAACATACACAATCATTTAGAGTAGACTTCGACAGAACAAAATGGTTACTTAAATATACTAACGTTATAATATCAGCTGCCCTGATTCTTCAATTTATTAAAGGGATATGAAACCCAATTTTTCTCTTTCAGATAGAGCATGCAGCTTTAAGCAAGTTTCCAATTTACTCCTATTGGGCCGGCTCGTAAGCTTACATTCCTGCTTTTCAAATAAAGATACCAAGAGAATGAAGAAAAATTGATAATAGAAGTAAATTAGCAAGTTGTTTAAAATCGCATAAAGAGAAATTGGGTTTCATATCCCTTTAACTGTTTATATTGGAACACAAATAAGACTAATATTGTTCTTTTGAAAAGTAAAAGAAAAAATACATTATATCCTAATCTCTTAGATATTACCATAACTAATGATAGTAAGAGTCTATAATACACAACATTCTCAGGATAAATATGTTAGAAAAGGGACATAAAACATAGTTGTCTTACAATTGCGAATACTTTTTTTTTTTTTTTAAGTTTGCATCAAGAAAATATCCATAATAATAAAATAGAATCCACACTCTCTGCTCTTCTGTAATACTAGGCTGTGTGTGGTATGAGCCCCTAGGGGGGAAAAGGTTTTTTCAGCTGCAAAAAGTATTTATCTCATTGTATTTTTGAGCTTTAATTACAAATACACATTTAGCTGTAGTTCAATGGTACACATCCCCCACACAGTAAACAGCAGTCTGAGACAGGTAACCACTAAAAGTAATGCCAAAATACATTTTTAACTTGCAGCTACAAAGTGAAAACATTTTTATTTTATATATGTTTTATTGCCTAAGTGTTTGTAAACATCTGAACTATGCAATTATTAATGAACAAATGACCAGGGTTGCTTAAAGGGACAGTCTAGGCCAAAATAAACTTTTATGATTCAGATAGAGCATGTAATTTTAAACAATTTTCCTAATTGCTTAGACCTTGAAGCCCACCTCTTTTCAGATTGCATTTTAACAGTTTTTCACCACTAGAGGGTGTTAGTTCACGTATTTCATATAGATAACACTATGCTCGTGCACATGAAGTTATCTGGGAGCAGGCACTACTTGACTAGACTGCAAGTCTGTCAAAAGAACTGAAAAAAGGGGCAGTTTGCAGAGGCTTAGATACAAGATAATCACAGAGGTTAAAAGTATATTATTATAACTGTGTTGGTTATGCAAAACTGGGGAATGGGTAATAAAGGGATTATCTATCTTTTAAAACAATAAAAATTCTGGTGTAGACTGTCCCTTTAAATGTATTGAAAAAAATGTAAACTTTTAAAAAGTAATTTTTTTAAAAAAAATGTATTAATACAATACAAACTGTGTTATTCTATACTGGGGTAAATTAAATTAACTCTATGGAATTAAAGGTTATTTTATTGCAAACATTAGAAGCTCTAATTTGTTAGAGCATTTGTTCCTCAAATACTATTAACTTATGTTTAAAGGGACCTGTAACCCAAAAAATGTATTTTGTGATTCAGATAGAGAATACAATTTTAAACAACTTTCCAATTTACTTCTATCATTTAATTTGCTTCCTTCTCTTGTTATCCTTTGCTGAAAGGTTTATCTAGGCAAGCTCAGACGCAGCAGAGAAGTTTTAGCTGTTGATTGGTGGCTGCATATATATACCGATTGTGATTGGCTCACCAATCTGTTCAGTTAAATACCATTAGTGCATTGTTGCTCCTTCAACAAATTATACCAAAAGAATAAAACAAATTAGATAAAAGAAATAAATTAGAAAGTTGTTTAAAATTGTATTCTTTATCTGAATTATGAAAGAAAAACAAAAATTGGGTTTCATGTCCCTTTAAATGCAGAAAAGAAATGGACAAAGTCACACTCCCAAATGCAATGCATTGCCACTGCTGAGGACAACGTGGGTCAGAAGTGGTATACCTAAGTATACATGAATCCCTAGCTTTGTCCTGCTGAAGAATGGTACAGGAACATTCCATGTGCGTTTAGCCCATTTTCAAGGGTTCAATGCATAATGGGAAAAGGGTATTTGTGTAAAAAAAAAAACTGATATAACGTATAAGCACACTTTTTATTTTATATATATATATATATATATATATATATATATATATATATATATATATATAATGCATGTATATCAGTGCAATTCTAGTGCAGGGAAAGAGGTGCATGCATTAAATCTGGCAGCTGGAAAACAGTACCAAAATACTGCCTCTCAAATTCTAACCTTTCCACCACCCTGTAATTTTAAATGGCTGAATAAATGATTCTAAATTTCTCCTTTTCTCCTCCTAAGACCTGTTGTTACGTATTTGAATTTCTGTAACAATTCTGATGCTTCTCATTCTATAATTTTTGACAGCAGTAAAATCCATAATACAAAATAAACAAGTGTGGACAATGATCTATTTTTGCTTTTTCACTATGTAGCAACTGAATATTCATTAGCAGAGAACACCAGATACAGGGGGGAGCATTTTTTTTTCCCAGGAGTATTGCAAAAGACTGTACATTTCTTAGCATAACGTGATCATTGTGGGTTTGTGTACTTGCATTTTCATGGAAATATTTTATTCAAATCTGGAAACTACATCCAAAAACTACCATTGATCTGTGTTTTGTAAATTTAACGTCCCATCTTTAATAGTATAAGCAATAATCATCTATAGACTAATCTATTAGCAATGCTACATTTTCATACCAATAATGATAATAACAAAATAGTCCCTTCTTAAAATATTTTAAATTGCTCCAAAAAAAAAGGTATGAATTCACATTATGTGCTGTTCATTTACATCATAACACACTACAGAAACGTGTTTTTTTTTCTCTCTGTGTAACTCATCACAGCTTCAGTATAAAACAGCAAGCAGGAGAAGTGCAGAATTCAGTTTTGATCTGCTCTGTTGAAGAGAGCATCTTAGCTTCCTGCGCCCTCTAGTGGTTGCTATGCGCAGTCAGGCTGCCGAGGAGGTTACCTCACTGGGGAAGGGCTATCACTAGCCCAGCCTATTCGTGACATCAGCTACACACAGATCCACTGCGAGGTGCTGCTTTAACTTCAGACTTTGAGGTGGGCTGTATGGACTAACTGGAATGTTTTCCCTTCCCGCACTACTGAGAGTAAAAGGAATGACTTTGCCTGGTACAAGCTCTCATTAGCTGGCTGCCTTTTTTGTACATTTCTTCTGCACAATAAGGACTGTAATACATTTCTAGTGGAATTACTTCTGTATCTGTACTAAATCAGGATTTTACCCTCTGCTGCTAATATTCCAGGTAAGCATTTGCAATGATGTATATGTTTTTTCTCTCACTATTAATAAGGGGTATTCATTTCTTCTATCTCTACAAATCTGAAAAAAGGCTGGTTTAACAATACTTTGTTGCCAAGTTGTGACAAGCAAGTGTTTTTTTATTTTATGGTTATAACAGTATTGACAGAGAAGGGAAATATATTCTAAGCAGAGATTCTAGTTTGCCAGTGTCGCTCCCTATCAGATAAAGTTTCCCTAGCAAAGCAAGAATATGTTTTCCTGTAATAATTCTATATTTTCTAGTGTAGTCATAAGTGTATGTGTGGTATGTCCATACAATAGACCTTTTCTACAGCTTAGAAAGGAAATCAATAATCCTTCAGACCCGGAATGTGTACATGGAAAGCCCAGATCTTGCTTTTGTAAACCAGCAGACTTTGCACAACGTAAATGAACAGCTACACCTAGATTTCAAGTCCTGAATTGCTGTAGAAACTATAATTCACAATACCCCAGCATTGCAAGCTTCACTTGCTTTATTTTACCCCCCTAGTTAAAGAGCTTAATTCTATCCAGAATCCCTTTTATTTGTAGACATCTTACCACATTTCATTGCTTTGGCAAGTGAAGGATGTGACCAGCCTAGCAATGCTTGGGAAGCAGACAGATAAAGCAAGGCTTAAGGGCACAGTATTGTGCAAGCACAGGGACCCCACTGGGAAGGGGGAATTATGCTGGTAAATATACTCCACAGCACTGACAATACATTTAGAACTCAGCACAGAATGTGGAAGCCTTACTGACCACCCCCCCCCCAATATTGATGACTTTAATTCTAGAGTCTATTTGTACATTTGTCTACAAATCTAGATTCTAGTTCTGATTTTAGTGTATTCACAAAGCAAGAGGGTTAAGCTCTGTCCCTCCCTGGCTTCTACCCATGGGTTGCAGCTGCTAAGATCCCTTACTGTTAGTGCATAATGCACAAATTAAACAGGCTGGCTTCAGCAAGGGCTCTGCTTAGAGAGGGGATACCACTGCTTCATTTATCTAGCAAGAAGATTAATCCCTGCAAATGTATTCATTCAGCATTAGTGCCTAATCGTGTTATTACCATAATCTAGGGAAAGCAAAGGCTGGGATTTTACAGAGTAGCACTAATATTGATAAAATAGCATAAATATACACTTATATACATTGTGTGTGTGTGTGTGTGAAATGAGTTAAAGTCTTTTAAAAGCTAAATGGTTAATGCAATTATTTGGTAATTTAGCATTTCTATTTTTACATTTATTATAACACTTTTATAAAACATGACCCTGAGATTAACTATTTAAGAAGCAGTAGATTCACCAGTTGCATATCTATCAAACACTATTTCATTACAAATGTGACAGTCTGGGTGCAGACACCTATTTGTGTATAATTGTCCATCTCTTGATGGTAATAGCTCTGTAGCCAAATCAAAAAGGGTGATCTGAATTTGGTTATATTCTGGCTGCTGTCAGACTTTGTTATCAGACTATTAATTATCTATTCCCCTGGTCCCCTTTTCTCTGTACTACACTGTCCAATCAGATAAAGTCCAATTATGCTCGCCATCTAGCGCCTGCGGGTGTGCAGCCCTAACGAACATAACTCTCCCTTAGGATTGAAAACACAATTATCAGTTTAGGCAAACTGAATGGAAAAAAAAATCTCTCCATGAAAAGACAGAATTGTTTAGAGCCACACTGTAATGGGTTGGCTGACTTAGTGGTCAATGTTAGAAAGAAAAGCTACCTCTGTTTAAATCTTAGTATGGTGCATACCTTGTATAAGACTTTCAAGAAACAATAAAATACTTTCTAAAAAAAATATACTAGCATGTGACATCTATTGACTATCAGTTTGTGGAGATGGAATAATAAATCATTTTTAGAATTAGATTGTGTACACCTCATCAACAAAACAACTTAAATATGGGTATTTAATGTTGAGACAGAAATGATAAAAATGGTATGAAATGAATCTAGGTACTGTACACAATATTTATAAGAGCTGTTGTAAAAGTCACATAACTTCTTTGTGTTTTCTGGCCCCAGGCTACATAATTTAGCCAGCAGGCGGTGGCTGCAAAAATAATCTTTTCAGTTTAGTCACTTTTGCACTATTTTTGTTAGCTGTATTGTCAGCACTAATGGCTAAATAACTGCCATAGTTGATGAAATCAACATAGCCATTAGGACTTAACAAAGTCCTTCAAAGAGAGAACTTTTTACTTTTTCTTACAGACACTACTGTTATGCACAACAGGAGACTTTGTTGCAATTAAATCCAGGGAAAAAATGGACAGAAACAGCGAGTGTCTGACTTGGTCTCTATATAAAATAGGAATCTGGCTGAGTGTACCACCCCCAAGTGGGCATAGGCTCAGCTGGAGAGACGCTGCAGTAGATTTCAACTCTTTGTGAAACTTATTAGTTATTTTATGTGTTTTTCATTCTATGGGAAAGAAGAATACAGGGCTATGTAAAATGGTTGATTTTTAAAGGGCCCTGTTATTCATTTTATTTTGGAATTTGCAAATTTAGTTTCAATACATTTTATAGCAAATTTCACTTAAGATTATTTTAAAAATATAAAACAGCTTTGTATTTGGGATTATGAAAGTATTTCTGATTTATGCTTATAGAGCATAAAGTATAGACATTTATATTGTATAACTTGAATAAGGAATATAAATACCTATCTTTTTGTATAACCTAATATACAAGTCTCCTTCAAACTATGTTAATGTCACAACTAAATATAAGGAAATGTGAATCAGACACTGAACAAAAACATACTATAGAAAGAAGAACCTGATATAGTTTTAAATAGCTTATGTTTTTTTTTTTTCCAGTGTTGCAAAATATAAGATTTTATACTTACTGGAGAATTTACAAAAAAAGAGAAGTACAGGGAGAATTTATAAAAAATGTAGATATAATTTTGGGACGTATGTTCTGGGATTTGTTCTGTGGAACACGTAGCCACTTGTTACGCCTTAAGGTGAAGTGTCAGGCATTTGATTAAGTCATAGGCAGGTAGTTCTCCACTTAACTCAAATATTTCCTGCACTTGCAGAGACAATACGAGTAATTGTTTTTTTTTTCTCTGTAACTGAACATGTTTCCTTGGTAACTTTCAAGTGCATTAACAATTTGTTTGCCACATAGGTCTACATTACCTAACATATCTAATAAATTGAAGCCCTCTCTGTCAAAAATGGAGTTAAACCCCATGGTTTAACAATTTGTATGAAATGTGCAATTTGTAACATGTCCCAAAGAAATGCAAAAGCCACAACATAATCTGGTAGCACATCAAACATTCCAGGTGAATTGGATTTATTTTCTTCTGAAAACAATTATAGACATGTAAGATTTTTATGAGATACAAGTAATACTTATAAACATTACAGTCACTTTTTTGTTTCTTTTAGAACTGGTAATTAATACAGAAACAATTATTGTACATATCATCATGTTTTAACTGGATATTGTGTATATAGATTTGTTATAAAAGCAGTGATCCCTATACAAGATTCATACATGTTGAGATTGTTGCTTCCCCTCACAACATACACATAAAATCATGTCCCCTTGACTATACCACACAGCAGAAGAGAAATACAAAAATACTAATAATAAAGATGTGTGTGTGTGTGAGCAACATAGATATTAACAATATATATAATCCTGTGTTTTTTTTTCAATTTTGCTGGCTACATAAGCAATACATTGATGCTTTATAATTGTAAGTT
>NC_069502.1:1026496837-1026629337 GCF_027579735.1 Bombina bombina
ATCTGAAAACAGACGTCACAGGGGAATGACCTGACTACCCCGGAAAAACAGAAAACAAGAGTCACTTGAAAAATTCCCAACTCAAAGGAAGAGAACACTTCTTGCCGGAGTCCAGAACTCCAAAAGGAGCTAGAGCACAACAGAGTGGTTACAAGACTCTAGAGCCCAAAAGGCCCATTTGATCCATCTACTAATAGAAGTGGAAAAAAACAGGAAGGTAGGGAGGGGAAAAATAAATCAAAATTTGATTAGAAGAAGAAGAGTTTCTAAAAGAAATAGTACGTTTCTCATATTCCTTGAGACAAAGCACCACATATAAAAGGGGATGATCAGAAAAATAAGGAAAAAAGATAGAAAAAGACATAGATCTAGTTCTTCTAAAAATATTAAAAATAAACACCTTGAGGTGAAAACATTTTGGATGAAAAGGCTATATCCTTGACATCAGAAACCCCTTTGCAAGATAACAAGCAAAGGAGAGAAGCAAGCTTGCAAGTAAGTTGTTTAAGAGAAAGTAATTCATTGCAAGGCCAGGACTGAAAAAAGAGAAAATATTAAATTAACATCCCAGAAAGAGGAATATTTAGCCAAAGGAGGTCTCTTAAAATTATTAGATTTCATAAGTCTAGAGAATGAAATATGCTGTCCTATAGGAGAATTATTAATCAATTTGTGTCCAGCTGAAATAGCTGATCTATAAACATGAATAGATCTATAAGCTAAACCTGCCTCAAATAGAGAAGAAAGAAAATGTAAAATTTAATTTAAAGGAGCTGAAAAGGGATCCAAATGTCTTTGATTGCACCACCTAGACCATTTAGACCAGGAGGATAAGTAACATTTCTTAGTTCCTGGAGCCCCTGAGTCTTGTAACAATGATTTAGCTGATGAAGAAAGACCTTCGGAAGCCCAGAATCCCCTGAAATTGTCCATGCAATAAGTTAGAGAGAAACTTGAAGTACTAGGTCATGAAAATCTCTGTTTCAATCCGACAGGAGGTATGGAACAAGGGGTAAAAGAACTGGTAACTGAAATGACATTTCCAATAGGGACGGGTACCATGTTTGGGTTGGCCAAAACGGGGATATCAGGAGAAGTGAAATCTTGCTCCTGCTGACGACATTGAAAACACGAGGAATCATCGAGAAAGGTGGAAAAGCATAAGCTCCCTGAAGCGGCCAGGATTGGAGGAATGCATCTACTGCTAAGTCTTCCGGATCCGGACGCAGTTGAAAAAAGGAAGAATCTGATCATTCAGACGAGATGCAAATATGATGTAATTTTTTTAAAAGATCCGGATGTAATCTCCAATCGCTTGAGTCTAAAATATAACAGGAACCCCAATCTGCTGCAGTGTTGGAGAGACCTGGAATATATTCTGCTTGAATAGAAATGTTGTTCTGAAGACATTGATGAATACAATTATTTGTTGATATCTGATAATTGTTTGGAATGAGTTCCACCTAGACGATTCAGATAACGGACTGCTAAAATATTGTCCATCCTTAACAGAATCGAAACTGGAGAATTCTGTTTGCTAAAACTATTTATTGCAAAAGAGCCTGCAATCAATTCCAGGCAATTTATGTGCAATTTGCATTCCGAAATTGACTATTTGCCTCCAGTTATTTGAAAACCACATCTGGTGCCCAAACCCGAATTGCTTGTGTCTGATTCTATTATGGCATCTGGTGCTTTTCCAAAAATAGCTTTGCCATTCCAGGCTTCTATATTGGAAAGCCACTAGATCAATTTGAGTCTGGCTTCTTCTGACAAAGAAATCCTGTGAGAATAAGAAAAACCCATCCTTAAATAAAAAATGCTTAATCTCTGTAAAGCTCTGTAATGTAATGGAGCTAGAAAGATTGCTTGAATTGAGGAAGAAAGAATTCTCGCAAGAGTCCTGATAGGAAAAAAAAAATTGGTAAAAGATGAGAAATTTCTAATTTTATTTTCTTTATTTTCTATAATGGTAAACTTAGAGTAGATAAGGTAGTGTCTATTAGAAAACCTAGAAAGATTAGTTTCTGAGAAGGCAAAATAACTCATTTCTTGTGGTTGATTAGAAAACCTAAATTCTTCAAGACATTTCTAAATGAGAAAGAAGAAGAGAATGATCTTGATTCATAAGAAGTATGTAATCTAAATAGAATAAGAATTTGGTGAAAACCCAAGGAGCAGAGGACAGACCAAAAAGGAGACAGGTAAACTGCCAAATGGAATCTTTCCAAAGAAATCTGAGAAATGTGCGATGAGAGGGATGAACTGGGACTGTAAAATAAGCATCTGTTAAATCCAATCTTATTAACCAGTCTTTGTCCATAAGAAAATCTCTCAGAAGGTTCCATCTTGAAATGATTGTAAGAAAGGAATGCATTTAGATTCCTCAGATTTATCACAGGACGAAGGGATCCTTCCTTCTTTTTTACAAAGAACATGTTGCTGAGAAAAGAATCAGTTATGTCTGGAGCTGGTTCTATAGCCTATTTTAGATGGAGATTCAAAATTTCTTGATCTAACAGATCTGAATCTGTTTTTGGGAAAACAATATGGTTTGGAAGTTGATTCTGATAAGGAGGGGACAGAAAATCTAGGAGAAGACCCGAAACAGTCTCTAGTACCCAAGTGTCTGATGTAATTAATTTCCAATTTTTTATGAATAGGGACCATCTCCCTCCAACTTTGTTGGGGATGGAAAAATTATGTTGTGTGAAGAGTGTAGTCTTACCTGTGAATGGTCTAGGGCGAGACCTTGATCTTGAGAATCTTGGGGTCCAGGAGCGTTGTCTTGAGGGTAAAACATTTGAGATGGAGGGGTTTAGAGGGGGAAAATTCTGAAATTGAGGTCTGTTATTGAAGTATGGACGACCGGGAAATCGACCTCTTCCTTTCCCGGCCCATTCAAAAACACGACTAGGTTGATTATAGAACATTTTCTTAGTGGACGTTTTGACTTTGTTTAATGAATTAAAAGTATTAATGTATGTTTTCAGTTCTTTTAGATCCAAATCTCCAAAAAGAAGTCCGTCAGCCTGAAGACCCATCTCTGTAGGGGCAAAATCTATTCTCCTTAAAACCATTCTTCTACGTTGAGAAGAGAGTGCTGTATTAGCATCTCCAAATAAATAAACACATCTTTGGATCCATTGTCTTACAATATAAGGATCCAACATGGCTTTATTTACAATATAATTGGACCCAACGTATCTAAATATCTGTCTTGGCATGCCATTAGAAACCTATCAGGGCCTAAGTCTTATTATTAACAAATTTAATTATATTTGTGTCAATCTCTGGAGTAATAGAAGTCTTATGGGGTAAATCTGGACGAGGACATTCTGCTTTAAGGGTAGACCTTGCTTTATTAGAAAGAGACTTTCTCAAATAATGATCAAGAAACTTTGCTACTCTCTTAGAAGATCAAGGGTGTTGGAGATCTTCTGGATCCAAATATTCAAGCCCCTCATTACCAACCAACCTTAGACTTTTTATCTAATTTTTTAACTTTAAGATTTTTAGCTTTTTTAACTTTAGGAGTATAATCAGATGAAGAACTCTCTGAAAATTCTGGAGTATATATAGACTGCCAAGAAGTTTCATCTGTATCCATATTGGAGTCCAAAGACTCAGTTGTAGAGACTAAGTCTGTCTTTCTCTTGGCAGTACGTTTTTCAGAGCAATAATCTCAGACTCTGAATCTGAAGTTAAATTAATTAACTTTAGATTTAACTATTTTAACTATTTTGTCTGATCTAAACAGTCTGGAAGCTCCTTCTTCAAAACCATCATCTCTAAATTTTTTAGATAAAAGTTTTCTCTTATGAGTAGCTTTTCTGGGTGAACCAGAATTCTTTTTGACAGACTTAATAGCTGTCTGAAACTGATGTCTCAAATCTTTTATAGATGAATCAATCAAATTTTTTACAGACTCTATACTGAGAGTCTTCTTGAGACATACTGAGTAAATTATTTTAAATAAATAATTAAATTAATTATAAATTACAACTATATAAGTAAATAATTAATTAACTAATAGGAGATTGAGCAAATATTAAAAAAATATTAAAGAGAATTAAAGAGAATTTTATAAAATGTTATAAAGAAAAATACAGGAAAAAGAGCAATAATTATTGACTAAAATGTCTGTAAACCCCCCCCCCCCAGTAATAAAATAAGATAAGTAGCAATTGAATCAAGTTAAACAAATGTGCTGTAATAGCAATATTGTAAAGATGTATGTGGATGATGCGACTCTGAGAAGAAGATAATAGCGAGTAGTACGCTGCGTCAGCTGAAGGAAAAAGCCGACCGCGTCACAAAATGGGGGCTTGGTCACGAGACCAAGATGTAAGATGTCGGGCAGAGCAGTAGAGAAGACTGACAGAAGAATAGGAGAGCGACAACAATGGTAGGTTATAGAAATAGAGTGAGATAGAAACGGAGCATATAACAAAACTAACAGGATAGTAAGAAACACAAAGAAATATATAATAGAAAAAAACAAAAAAAAAAAAACGGAAAATGAAACAAAGTAATAAAAAACAATCTAAAACAAAAAATAATTTAAAAAAAAAATTAAAATTGAGAAAATATACATAAAAAACAAAAACAAAATAAGCAATAATTTATTATACACAAAACAACCCAGTTGAGCTCACAAGGAAATACTTATCTTGAGAGCAGCAAAGTGAAAAGAGGCAGTTGGGATACTATGTGGACAGTTTATAACAGAATGAACTTTTCTGATTGGTCTGCTTTGGATCACACCATCCAGGGTTGTGTTTCATTGGTCACTATATTCATTTCTGTGCTTTCTATGTTAAACTATTTATTGTTACATTGAATGGCTGTTGAGCAGAAAAGGGAAAGGCTTATGCAAAATATAAGGCTCTGTCCTTGTAATACAAATAAGAAAAAGCTATTTAAACTGTATCCGCCTTCAAGCTCCTTCATTCAATGATGTTTGTGCATCTGTATATGCTGTGTACATATATCTGCCTGTATTCTTTGCCCGTCTAGCGTTCTGTGGTAAATATATATATACACAATATGTGAAAATGTGTCTAAGGTTAGTATTACATTGGGGATTGTCTTGTGCATTTGAGACTTCAATATATCAGATGAAATCATGAAAAATATTTTATTCAGTAATAGATTTTATTCAGTAATATAACCTTGCTGAAAAGTTTTTATTTGTGTTTGTCTAAATCACATCTTTCTTCCGTGTGTTATGAAAACTTCAGGATAGATTAGCCTGAAAACTGATAATGACTTTTTCAATATCTAACGGCAGAGAACTTCAGTGTAGCACTCCCAAACAAATATGGTGGTTTAAAACACATTTATCATTTGAAAAGATTAAACAGAATAATAGATTAAAGTGAAGGTCAATTTAGATTAATCGGTGCCTGGTTTTTAATAAACCTATTAAAAACAAGGGCACTTTAATTCATCAAAATTGACATTTCACTTGTTTTCTTCAATTACTTACCTTTTAATCCTGACAGCCGCTGCAGCACTACCTCTGCCCGTCGCAAGCCCTCTTCGCAGGTCCAAAATGACGAATCCGGCTTCCTCCAATGGCATTGCCTCAGGCCATGATTCCCCCGGAGGGGGGAAGCCGTGATTGGAGGATGCCGGATTCGTCATTTCTGATGTATGAAGAGGCTTCCGACGGCCGGGGGAATCGCTGGAGCGGCTGTGAAGATTAAAAGTATTTGAAGAAAATGAGTGAAAGGTCAATTTTGATGAATTAAAGTGCCCTTGTTTTTAATAGGGTTATTAAAAAATGGGCACCGATTCATCTAAATTGACCTTCACTTTAAACTGAAATATGTTAAAACATGTTTAACATGTTTATGCTGCATTTCATAATGAAATCTATATTGTTTATTAAACGGATATTAAACAATAAGGTCCAGATTAAGAGTGGAGCGCAAAATTACGATTTCACGAAAGCGATATTTGCGCTCCACTCGTAATTCCAGTGCACGCAATGAGGCGCTGGTATTTGAGGGGGCCCGCATTGCCAGAAAGTTATGTGCTCAATAGAGCATGCTTTCATAGACTCCAATAGGAGCCTCGTTCTCATGCCGTGAAACATGAAAACTAGCGAAGGTGATGCAGTGATGGCAGCAAATTGTAAATATATATGTATATAAACATATTAACACATAAATATATATGTATATAAGCATATACATATTTATTTACAGGGAAGACACAGTTCCCATAGACCTCAGGGTTTTTTTCTAACACCCACTCCCGCCAACTTTAGCCCCCAAAAACTGCCTGGTGCAGTTATTTTATTTAAAAATAAAAATCCTAAATTTTTTAATTTTTACTATAATACACACCACTGCATTTTGGGGGCATTTGAGGAACATTTATAAAATTAACCAGAGATCTGATCTCTGGTTAATTTTATAAGCGCTAATTGCTACTACGAGCTCGCGGTAGCAATAACCAGCCACTTGTAATGGGCAAATTTGCTGTTTTGTGGGCGCGCAACAAATTAGTGCTCCACTTGTAATCTAGCCCTAAATAAGATATAATGATGTAATCAAAGCAGTTAGCCTTAGAATAATCTACATATGTATTTTTAAAATTATATTAGTTACTTAAGTATTGAAGATATACATGTTACAGTTTTGTTTCCATGTTGGAACATGGCAATAAAAGAGTGTGTACAAACAAGGATGTGTGGAATGGTTAAAGTAACTGTCTAACAGGGTTTCCCCACATTCTTGTTTGCACACTCTCTTTTATTGCATAACGTTTATTTTACAACACATTTTGTATTGCAATCTGTCATTAAATGCCTCTTTAAAAGTAGGTAAGCAGTGCATGTAAATAAGGGTTGAGTCAAATGGTATCCCCAGGGTATTAGAGCAATACACATACAGCCTACTTTTATTTAAGTAGGTCTATTATTACTGGATATAAATATAATACACTTTAGTTTTAGAAATAAAAACATTTATGTTGAGTGTGATGATTCTATTAATTTATTCAGTATAATAATATAAATATTCCTATGCAACTTAAACAGTTAAATGACATCAAACAAATATTACACAGTAAAATCATTATTTTCAGAGTCACCTATTGTATTACTTAAAGTGACGGTAAACAATACATTTGTTGTATAGTCTGACAGAGTGTTAATACATATTTTTACATTTATTTTAACAAGGCTTCTAAAAGTAAAATGTTCCTGTAAAACAAATGTACTTACAGGTGCTCTCACAACGCCCCCCCCCCCCCCCCCCCCCACACACAGACACCATTTTTTTCCCCAGCTGCTTTCTTTGTGGGGGCTTCCTAAATTTCTAGCAGTGCACGTTCATGAGAGGCTCTTCGCATTTGTGGTTTCTTCAATAAGGGAGATACCATTACATAATAGTACTCACAGCAGCTCGCATTGCCATCTACATATAGAGCGAGCCCACTACACTTCAATAAAAGAAAGACAAGGGGAAGGAGGGAACACTAACATACATACAGCAGATTGATAGACAAACTCATGTAGGACCTAATGGTAAGTTTAGATAATGTTAAATACTGATCATTTTAAGGCATCTCCTGTTAATGCTGTTCTTTAAAAGTTCGTATTTAAATAAAGCTGTGGCACAATGTGTATTGTTTAGCTGCACCAACCTAGAAGGTTAACTCTTCCTTTATAAAATGGTCCGATTTTTCATGATATTGAAGCAATATTTATATACTGTATATAACACAATTGTGTAAATGTAATGTAATCCTTCCTCCTCTTTCGCTTAATTCTCTTTCCTTCCATTCTTCTTTTTCTTTCTATTTCTTTCTTTCTCTTTTTCTTTTACTTCTTTCTTTCCTCCCTCCTTCTCATGCTTCTTTACTTTCCATCCTCCCTTCGCTCGTTCTCTCTCTTTCTCTATATCTTTCTCTCTCTCTCTCTATTTCTATCTCTCTCTCTCTCTATCTCTTTCTATCTCTCTCTCTTTCTTTCTCTCCCTCTTGCTCTCTCTCTTTCTATCTCTATCTCTCTTTCTCTCTCTTCTCTTCTTTCTCTCTCTCTCTTTCTCTATCTTCTCTTCTTTCTCTCTCTCTCTATCTCTCTCTTTCTCTCTCTCTCTCTCTCTCTTTCTCTCTCTCTCTCTTTCTCTCTATTCTCTTCTTTCTCTCTCTCTTTCTCTATCTTCTCTTCTTTCTCTCTCTCTCTATCTCTCTCTTTCTCTCTCTCTCTATTTCTCTCTCTCTCTTTCTCTCTTTCTATCTCTCTCTTTCTTTCTCTCTCTCTCTCTCTCTCTCTTTATCTCTCTCTCTCTCTCTCTTTCTCTCTCTCTCTTTCTCTCTCGCTCTCTCTTTTTCTCTTGTTAGGTGTATCCAGTGCACGGATCATCCATTACTTGTGGGATATTCTCCTTCCCAACAGGAAGTTGCAAGAGGATCACCCACAGCAGAGCTGCTATATAGCTCCTCCCCTAACTGCCATACCCAGTCATTCTCTTGCAAGCTCTCAACATAGCTGGAGGTAGTTAGAGGAAAGTGGTAAAATATAGTTAGTTTTTTCTTCAATCAAAAGTTTATTGTTTTTAAATGGTACCGGAGTGTACTATTTTATCTCAGGCAGCATTTAGAAGAAGAATCTGCCTGCGTTTTTCTATGATCTTAGCAGAAGTAACTAAGATCCACTGCCGTTCTCACATATGTCTGAGGAGTGAGGTAACTTCAGAGGGAGAATGGCGTGCAGGGTATCCTGCAATAAGGTATGTGCAGTTAAGTTTTTCTAGGGATGGAATTTGCTAGAAAATGCTGCTGATACCGGATTAATGTAAGTTAAAGCCTAAATACAGTGATTTAATAGTGACTAGTATCAGGCTTGCTATCAGAGGTATATACTCTGATTAATGTGCAATATAAAACGTTTGCTGGCATGTTTAATCGTTTTTATATCTGCTTTGGTGATAAAACTTATTGGGGCCTAGTTTTTTCCACATGGCTGGCTTTATTTTTGCCTAGAAACAGTTTCCTGAGGCTTTCCACTGTTATAGTATAAAAGTTACAGTTGGTGCAGTTAAAATTACAAACTGTGACATTCAGCTTCCCTCAGCAGTCCCTGCATGCTATAGGACATCTCTGAATGGCTCAAAAGGCTTCAAAAGTAGGAGCTGTGGCAGTTGTTATGACTGTTTAAAAAACATATTTTTCATTTTTGTTAATCTGTTTTTTGTATTAAGGGGTTAATCATCCATTTGCAAGTGGGTGCAATGCTCTGCTAACTTGTTACATACACTGTAAAAATGTTGTTAGTTTAACTGCCTTTTTTCACTGTTATTTCAAATGTTGACAAAATTTGTTTCTCTTAAAGGCACAGTAACTTTTTTTATATTGCTTGTTAACTTGATTTAAAGTGTTTTCCAAGCTTGCTAGTCTCATTGCTAGTCTTTATAAACATGTCTGACAGAGGAAACTCCTTGTTCATTATGTTTAAAAGCCATGGTGGAACCCCATAGGAGAATGTGTACTAAATGTATTGATTTCACTTTAAACAATAAAGATCAGCTGTTATCTTTAAAAGAATTATCACCAGAGGATTCTGACGAGGGGGAAGTTATGCCGACTAACTCTCCCCACGTGTCGGACCCTTTGACTCCCGCTCAAGGGACTCACGCTAAAATGGCGCCAAGTACATCAAAGACGCCCATAGCGATTACTTTGCAGGACATGGCGGCAATCATGGATAATACCCTGTCAGCGGTATTAGCCAGGCTGCCTGAATTCAGAGGAAAGCGCCATAGCTCTGGGGTTAGACGTAATACAGAGCGCGCAGATGTTTTAAGGCCCATGTCTGATACTGCGTCACAATATGCAGAAGCTGAGGAAGAGCTTCAGTCTGTGGGTGACGTCTCTGACTCGGGGAAACCTGATTCAGATATGTCTACTTTTAAATTTAAGCTTGAGAACCTCCGGGTGTTGCTTGGAGAGGTTTTAGCTGCTCTGAATGACTGTGACACAATTGCAGTGCCAGAGAAATTGTGTAGACTGGATAAATTCTATGCGGTGCCGGTGTGTACTGACGTTTTTCCAATACCTAAAAGGTTTACAGAAATTATTACTAAGGAGTGGGACAGACCCGGTGTGCCGTTTTCCCCCCCTCCTATTTTTAGAAAAATGTTTCCAATAGACGCCACCACACGGGACTTATGGCAGACGGTCCCTAAGGTGGAGGTAGCAGTTTCTACTTTAGCAAAGCGTACCACTATCCCTGTCGAGTACAGTTGTGCTTTTTCAGATCCAATGGATAAAAAATTAGAAGGTTACCTTAAGAAAATGTTTATTCAACAAGGTTTTATCCTGCAGCCCCTTGCATGCATTGCTCCTGTCACTGCTGCTGCGGCGTTCTGTTTTGAGTCTCTGGAAGAGGCCTTTCAGACAGCTACTCCATTGACTGAAATACTTGACAAGCTTAGAACACTTAAGCTAGCTAATTCTTTTGTTTCTGATGCCATTGTTCATTTGACTAAACTAACGGCTAAGAATTCTGGATTTGCCATCCAGGCGCGTAGGTCGCTATGGCTTAAATCTTGGTCAGCTGACGTGACTTCAAAGTCTAAATTACTTAACATTCCCTTCAAGGGGCAGACCCTATTCGGGCCTGGTTTGAAGGAAATTATTGCTGACATTACTGGAAGTAAGGGTCATACCCTTCCTCAGGACAGGGCCAAATCAAGGGCCAAACAGTCTAATTTTCGTGCCTTTCGAAACTTCAAGGCAGGTGCAGCATCAACTTCCTCTGCTACAAAACAAGAGGGAACTTTTGCACAATCCAAGCCGGCCTGGAAATCTAACCAGGCCTGGAAAGCCTGCTGCTGCCTCTAAGACAGCATGAAGGAACGGCCCCCTATCCGGCAACGGATCTAGTAGGGGGCAGACTTTCTCTCTTCGCCCAGGCGTGGGCAAGAGATGTTCAGGATCCCTGGGTGTTGGAGATCATATCTCAGGGATATCTTCTGGACTTCAAAGCTTCCCCCCCACAAGGGAGATTTCACCTTTCGAGATTATCTGTAAACCAGATAAAGAAAGAGGCATTCTTACGCTGTGTGCAAGACCTCCTAATAATGGGAGTGATCCATCCAGTTCCACAGATGGTACAAGGACAGGGATTTTATTCAAATCTGTTTGTGGTTCCCAAAAAAGAGGGAACCTTCAGACCAATTTTGGATCTAAAGATCTTAAACAAATTCCTCAGAGTTCCATCATTCAAAATGGAAACTATTCGGACAATCCTACCTATGATCCAGGAGAGTCAGTACATGACCACATTGGATTTGAAGGATGCTTACCTTCACATACCGATTCACAGAGATCATCATCGGTTCCTAAGGTTTGCCTTTCTAGACAGGCATTACCAGTTTGTGGCTCTACCCTTCGGGTTAGCTACAGCCCCAAGAATTTTTACAAAGGTTCTGGGGTCTCTTCTGGCGGTCCGAAGACCACGGGGCATAGCAGTGGCCCCTTATCTAGACGACATCCTGATACAGGCGTCAAACTTCCAAATTGCCAAATCTCATACGGACATAGTGTTGGCATTTCTGAGGTCGCATGGGTGGAAAGTGAACGAGGGAAAGAGTTCTCTATTACCCCTCACAAGGGTTTCCTTCCTAGGAACTCTGATAGATTCTGTAGAAATGAAAATTTACCTGACGGAGTCCAGGTTATCAAAGCTTCTAAATTCCTGCTGTGTTCTTCACTACATTCCGCGCCCTTCGGTGGCTCAGTGCATGGAAGTGATCAGCTTAATGGTAGCGGCGATGGACATAGTGCCATTTGCGCGCCTACATCTCAGACCGCTGCAATTATGCATGCTCAGTCAGTGGAATGGGGATTACACAGATTTGTCCCCTCTGCTAAATCTGGATCAAGAGACCAGAGATTCTCTTCTCTGGTGGCTATATTGGGTCCATCTGTCCAAAGGTATGACCTTTTCGCAGGCCAGATTGGACAATTGTAACAACAGATGCCAGCCTTCTAGGTTGGGGTGCAGTCTGGAATTCCCTGAAGGCTCAGGGATCGTGGACTCAGGAGGAGAAACTCCTCCCAATAAATATTCTGGAGTTAAGAGCAATATTCATTGCTCTTCTAGATTGGCCTCAGTTAGCAACCCTGAGGTTCATCAGATTTCAGTCAGACAACATCACGACTGTGGCTTACATCAACCATCAAGGGGGGACCAGGAGCTCCCTAGCGATATTAGAAGTCTCCAAGATAATTCACTGGGCAGAGACTCACTCTTGCCATCTATCAGCGATCCATATACCAGGTGTAGAGAACTGGGAGGCGGATTTTCTAAGTCGTCAGACTTTTCATCCGGGGGAGTGGGAACTCCATCCGGAGGTGTTTGCTCAATTGGTTCATCGTTGGGGCGCACCAGAATTGGATCTCATGGCGTTTCGCCAGAACGCCAAGCTTCCTTGTTACGGATCCAGGTCCAGGGACCCAGAAGCGACGCTGATAGATGCTCTAGCAGCACCGTGGTTCTTCAACCTGGCTTATGTGTTTCCACCGTTTCCTCTGCTCTCTCGACTGATTGCCAAAATCAAACAGGAGAGAGCATCGGTGATCTTGATCGCGCCTGCGTGGCCACGCAGGACCTGGTATGCAGACCTGGTGGACATGTCATCCTTTCCACCTTGGCCTCTGCCTCTGAGACAAAACCTTCTACTACAAGGTCCTTTCAAACATCCAAATCTAATTTCTCTGAGACTGACTGCCTGGAGATTGAATGCTTGATTTTATCAAGGCGAGGCTTCTCCGAGTCAGTCATTGATACCTTAATACAGGCACGAAAGCCTGTAACTCGGAAAATCTACCATAAGATATGGCGCAAATATCTTCATTAGTGTGAATCCAAGAATTACTCATGGAGTAAGGTTAGGATTCCTAGGATATTGTCCTTTCTCCAAGAGGGTTTGGATAAAGGATTATCAGCTAGTTCTTTAAAGGGACAGATTTCTGCTCTGTCTATCCTTTTGCACAAGCTTCTGGCAGAGGTTCCAGACGTCCAGGCATTTTGTCAGGCTTTGGTTAGAATTAAGCCTGTGTTTAAACCGGTTGCTCCTCCATGGAGCTTAAACTTGGTTCTTAAGGTTCTTCAAGGAGTTCCGTTTGAACCCCTTCATTCCATTGATATCAAACTTTTATATTGGAAAGTTCTGTTTTTGATGGCTATTTCCTCGGCTCGTAGAGTCTCTGAGTTATCAGCTTTACAATGTGATTCTCCTTATCTGATTTTCCATACAGATAAAGTATTTCTGCGTACAAAACCTGGGTTTTTACCTAAGGTAGTTTCCAACAAGAATATCAATCAAGAGATTGTTGTTCCATCATTGTGTCCTAATCCTTCTTCAAAGAAGGAACGTCTTTTACATAATTTGGACGTAATCCGTGCTTTAAAGTTTTACTTACAAGCGACTAAAGATTTTCGTCAAACATCTTCCCTGTTTGTTGTTTACTCTGGACAGAGGAGAGGTCAAAAGGCTTTGGCAACCTCTCTTTCTTTTTGGCTTCGGAGCGTAATACGCTTAGCCTATGAGACTGCTGGACAGCAGCCCCCTGAAAGGATTACAGCTCATTCTACTAGAGCTGTGGCTTCCACCTGGGCCTTTAAAAATTAGGCTTCTGTTGAACAGATTTGCAATACGGCGACTTGGTCTTCGCTTCATACCTTTTCAAAATTTTACAAATTTGATACTTTTGCTTCTTCGGAGGCTATTTTTGGGAGAAAGGTTCTACAGGCAGTGGTACCTTCCATTTAAGTACCTTCCTTGTCCCTCCCTTCATCCGTGTACTTTAGCTTTGGTATTGGTATCCCACAAGTAATGGATGATCCGTGGACTGGATACACCTAACAAGAGAAAACATAATTTATGCTTAACTGATAAATTTATTTCTCTTGTGGTGTATCCAGTCCACGGCCCGCCCTGTCCTTTTAAGGCAGGTCTAAATTTTAAACTACAGTCACCACTGCACACTATGGTTTCTCCTTTCTCGGCTAGTTTCAGTCGAATGACTGGATATGGCAGTTAGGGGAGGAGCTATATAGCAGCTCTGCTGTGGGTGATCCTCTTGCAACTTCCTGTTGGGAAGGAGAATATCCCACAAGTAATGGATGATCCGTTGACTGGATACACCACAAGAGAAATAAATTTATCAGGTAAGCATAAATTATGTTTTTTCTCTCTCTCTTTCTCTCTCTCTCTCTTTCTATCTCTCTCTTTCTCTCTCTCTCTCTCTCTCTCTCTCTCACTTTCTATCTCTCTCTTTCTATCTCTCTCTCCCTTCCTCTACCTACGTCCCTTTCCCTCACGTCTTCTGCCTCCTTTCCATTCCTTGTTCCTTTTCTCTCTTTTTTTTTCTTGACCGCTACACCACGTAGTTCACAAGCTACCGTTTTGCTGAAGGGTATTATTGATCAGTTGCTGTTATGCAAACATCTACATTGTATTACTGATGATATATGGATCACATATTTATTTATTGATCGGTTTACCATTTACTATTGTTGGTTATATTTAAAAAAAAAAATAATCAAATATATTGACAGCAATAAAATGGAAACTAGAAATCAGATTGACTTGTAACTTATATACAGGTCGTCCGCAAAAGTTATCATGATAGTTATACATCACAATCATCATTTTATTTCTTTCATGTTTTATTATTATCTTTGTATAATACATTACATACCTTTATAAAAGGACATAGGGGTAAATTTACCATTGTGCGGACGGACATGAGCCGCTGTAGCGATCGTGTGCGCCGCACATCGACAAATGCCGACAGCATACACTGTCAGGATTTATCATTGCACAATCAGTTCTGGTGAACTGCTTGTGCAATGCCGCCCCCTGCAGATTCGCGGCCAAGGGGTATCAATCAACCTGATCGTATGCGATGGGGCGGATTGATGTTCGCCGCTTCAGAGGAGGCGTACGAGTTAAGGAGCTGCTTCTTAACCCCTGTTTCCGGCGAGCCTGAAGGCTAGCACAGAATCAGGGGCATACGGCCACATTCGGGCCGTGATAAATCAGCCCCATAGACTCAATCTACTCACAAAAAAAAAATATTAAGAAAATTAAAAACCCCATTTGCCTTTTTTCATTTTAAAGCCGGTCACATTGCTGATCAATGACAGGTTGATAAACACATTAAGAAACAATTAAATTCTAGTTAACAACAGAGAGAGATGATGTGTTTGAAAATCGTGTTCATTTGTCTGAATAACGATTAATAAGATGATTAATAATTAGACAGGCATGATGTACAGCACCAAATATGCCACAGATTTAATGTATAATTTATAGACTTTGCTCAAAAGTGAAAAGCAATTCAGGTTAGTAATTAAATGACAAACTACATAATAGTCACATTCAGATGCACTGAATAGAAAAAGTGGAATTAATAATATTCAGCTGATATAAACTATGTCATAGCACAGCATATAACAAACCCCAGGATCTGGGGAATGACATCTCCTAAAATTCTGTTTCTGGCTCCTAACATTTTGAACTATTCAATGGGACATTACCGCTGGCTCTCTGTACAGATGCGACCTTTTAATGCTGGTGTAAAGGGCATATGTGCATGTTCTTCTGAAGAGTCAAATCTACCACTGATACTGTGATAACCTTTACTAGACACATTGGATCGATCACAATCCGTTAAAAAAGTTTAATGATTATCAAATGATTTATCTGCAAAAACTACCCATAGATGCAATGACAATTAGACGTTTGACAAAATTTTCACACAATAAAAACACATCCACTGTACCCATAATGCCCCTGTTCAAATCCCTGAGGGAGCTTTATACACACATTTCTATGTTTTTGTAACATAAGTTTATTACACTTCTCTCCTATGAACATCACAAAAAAAGATTAATCATACATGTGTTTCAGCTGTGATTTAATAAATAAGCATGGGATAATACTAAGTGTTCATTGTATTCAAAGATGCTGCAGTAAGTCCTACCCTTTATCTGGAGGTTGATTTTTGTTTATGTTTTTGTTAACATACCGGTAGATTTAGAGTTCTGCGTTAGGGTTAAAAAGCAGCGTTAAGGGGTCCTAACGCTGCTTTTTAACGCCCACTGGTATTTAGAGTCAGGCAGGAAAGGGTCTACCGCTCACTTTCTTTCCGCGACTCGAGGCTACCGCAAATCCCCTTACGTCAATTGCGTATCCTATCTTTTCTATGGGATTTGCCTAACGCTGGTATTACGAGTCTTGGAAGAAGTGAGCGGTACAGCCTCTACCGCCGCCACCTACATTATCCCTATGAACCCCTAATCTGCTGCCCATAACATCGCCGACACCTATATTATATTTATTACTCCCTAATCTGCCCCCCCCCCCCAACGTTGCCGCCACCTACCTACACTTACTAACCCCTAATCTGCCGACCGGACATCGCCGCCACTATAATAAATGTAATAACCCCTAAACCGCTGCACTCCCGCCTCGCAAACACTATAATAAATTGTATTAACCCCTAATCTGCCGTCCCTAACATCGCCGCCACCTACCTATAATTATTAATCCCTAATCTGCTGCCCCCAACGTCGCCGCTACTATAATAAAGTTATTAACCCCTAAACCTAAGTCTAACCCTAAGTCTAACCCCCCCAACTTAAATATAATTTAAATAAAACTAAATAAATGTAATACAATTAAATAAATTATTCCTATTTAAAACTAAATACTTACCTATAAAATAAACCCGAATATAACTAATAGTTACATTGTAGCTATTTTAGGATTTATATTTAGTTTACAGGCAACTGTATTTATTTTAACTAGGTACAATAGCTATTAAATAATTATTAACTATTTAATAGCTACCTATTTCAAATAATTACAAAATTACCTGTAAAATAAATCCTAACCTAAGTTACAAATATACCTAACACTACACTATCATTAAACTAATAAAATAAATTACCTGCAATTATCTAAACTAAAATACAATTAGATAAACTAAACTATAATACCAAAAAAACCCCACTAAATTACAGAAAATAATTTTTTTTTTACAGGAAGTTTAAACTAATTACACCTAATCTAAGCCCCCTAATAAAATAAAAAAGGCCCCAAAAATAATAAAATGCCCTATCCTATCCTAAATTACAAAGTAATCAGCCCTTTTACCAGCCCTTAAAAGGGCTTTTTGCGGGGCAATGCCCCAAAGTAATCAGCTCTTTTACCTGTAAATAAAAATACAATACCCCCCCAACATTACAACCCACCACCCACATACCCCTACTCTAAAACCCACCCAAACCCCCCTTAAAAAAAACCTAACACTAACCCCCTGAAGATCTCCCTACCTTGAGTCGTCTTCACTCAGCCGAGCCGAATTCTTCATCCAGGCGGGGCAGAAGAGGTCCTCCATCCGGTTGAAGTCTTCATCCAAGTGGAGCAGAAGAGGTCTTCCATCCGATTGAAGTCTTCATCCAAGCGGAATATTCTATCTTCATCCATCCGGAGCGGAGCGGCAGCATCCTGAAGACCTCCGACGCGGAACATCCATCCTGGCCGACGACTTCCCGACGAATGACGGTTCCTTTAAATGACGTCATCCAAGATGGCATCCCTCGAATTCTGATTGGCTGATAGGATTCTATCAGCCAATCGGAATTAAGGTAGGAAAAATCTGATTGGCTGATTCAATCAGCCAATCAGATTGAAGTTCAATCCGATTGGCTGATCCAATTAGCCATTCGGATTGACCTCGCATTCTATTGGCTGTTCCGATTTTTCTATTGGCTGTTCCGATCCCCTTTTTTTTTTTTTTTCTCTCAGAAGAGAGGGGGGAGGAGAGAGAGAGGGAGAGGCTAAAGAATGTCTAACATAAAAAAATTGACTTTTTCCTCTTGGAATGTTGGGGGAATCTCAACTCCAATGAAACGAAGATGATAATCTCTCAATTGAGGAAACTTAATTCAGATATTGCATTTATTCAGGAGACACACTTAAATGCAGAAGAATCCCTAAAGTTAAAATCTTCCTGGGTAGGTGAAGTGGTTTTTGCGCCAAGTGTAGGCAGGAAGAGGGGCGTAGCCATTCTGATAGGAAAAAAAAACCCGTATGAAATCTTATTAGAATATATAGATCCTAAAAGCAGAATCTTGATTTTAAAAGTTAGAGTGGCTGGCTCCATATTCACACTATGTAACTTATACGCCCCTAATAACTTCGAAAGAAGTTTTTGGGAATTTCTTCAAACTAAAATTTTACAAATAGGTGAAGGCTACATAGTTGTAGCAGGAGATTATAATATGACCCCAAAGGCCCAGATAGATAGGCTCAGGCAAAAACCTACTAAAGGAATGGCTAAAAGAGATAAGCTTGAAGGCAAAATGTTTAAAAGCTTATTTAGAAATCTAGCCCTTAAAGATATTTGGAGAACTCAGAACCCGGATCAAAGGGAGTTTACATGCAAAGCTAAGAGTGTAAGATCTTTTTCCAGAATTGACCTATTTCTAATTAGTGAAAATTTATTAAGAATGGGTACTACATTAAAAATATCGCAAGTCACTATCTCAGATCACGCACCAATAATACTAAAAATACCATTAAACGAAAATAAACCTACTACACAGCGATTTTTCTTCCCTAAATTTTTAATGAAAAACGTAAAATTTCGAGAGTGGTTGACAACTAGAATGACTGAATTCTTTACCATAAATGTTGATACTGTCAATGATCCAAATACGCTATGGGAAGTTGGTAAGGCTGTAATGAGGGGGGAAATAATTGCATATATGTCTGATTTTAAACGGAGAATGGCTCTGCGGGAAAACGAAGTCTTGAGAGCACTTACTAATAGTTATAGCAAATACTTATCTCAACCAACATCAATAAATTGGAGGAGGTACGCCTTGGCTAAGAGAGAGAGAGATAACTTTCTACTGCATGCTACAACCCAAGAGGATTATAAAACAAGAGCCAAGTTTTATAGGCATGGAAATAAGGCAGGTAAATTGTTAGCCAACCTAGTTAAAAATGCTCAAGGAAGTTTTTCTATTGATTCACTCTCAGAACAAGGAACTCTACTTCAAAATCCAAAAGAGATTATCGATGCTTTTTATACCTACTATAGAGACCTTTACTCATACAAAGAATCAGACGAAGAAGCTTCAGAACTTTTCTGGGAAGGACTTGATCATCCAATTCTAAATGAAGAAGCAGTGAGTAAAATTAACGCCCCTATCTCTGAGCAAGAAATCGCTACGGCCATTAGAGAAGCTCGCCTGGATAAAGCGCCTGGCCCAGACTCTCTCCCTATTGAGTTTTATAAGATTCTCGCTCCAATCATAATTCCCCATTTAAGGAATGTTTTCAATAATTTTTTTATAAATAACAAACCTATTCCCTTATCCTATGCAACATCTATCACAACATTAATCTTGAAACCAGGGAAAGATCCCCTGAAAAAAGAGTCATATAGACCTATCGCATTACTTAATGTGGATTATAAGCTACTATCATCTATCTTAGCTAAAAGACTTCAAAAGGTATTAGGGGATCTTATAAACAAAGATCAGGCAGGTTTTCTCACTAGGCGGGATCTAGCAGCCAAGGTTAGGGAATTATTTCTAGTCCTTGATTATTTCTATAATCACCGGGAAGCTCCAACTCAAGATCAAACCGATATAGCAATTATTGCATTAGACGCAGAAAAAGCGTTCGATTCGGTCTACCACCAGCACATTATTAACTCTCTGCTACGATTCGGTTTCAAAGATAATTTTCCTTTTTTTATTAAAAATCTTTGTAATAAGTCTACAACTAGACTGATTATTAATAAACTAGAATCTAATCGAATTAATCTTCAAAGGGGTACAAGACAGGGGTGTCCTCTGTCACCACTTCTATTTGATTTAGCGATTGAATCCTTGGCCATTAAAGTAAGACAGAGAATACAAGGGATAAGAATTGGATTAGTGGAACCAAAAATTGCTTTATATGCAGACGACGTGTTAATCTATATGTCCAATACACCAGTTAATATTCCAAGGCTGATCTCAATAACTGAGTCATTTGGATCCTTCACAGGCTATAAGCTCAATATTTCCAAGTCAGAGTTAATGTGGGTCAGGAAAAAACATAATTTATGTAAGAACTTACCTGATAAATTCATTTCTTTCATATTAACAAGAGTCCATGAGCTAGTGACGTATGGGATATACATTCCTACCAGGAGGGGCAAAGTTTCCCAAACCTTAAAATGCCTATAAATACACCCCTCACCACACCCACAAATCAGTTTAACGAATAGCCAAGAAGTGGGGTGATAAGAAAAAGTGCGAAGCATATAAAATAAGGAATTGGAATAATTGTGCTTTATACAAAAAAATCATAACCACCACAAAAAAGGGTGGGCCTCATGGACTCTTGTTAATATGAAAGAAATGAATTTATCAGGTAAGTTCTTACATAAATTATGTTTTCTTTCATGTAATTAACAAGAGTCCATGAGCTAGTGACGTATGGGATAATGACTACCCAAGATGTGGATCTTTCCACACAAGAGTCACTAGAGAGGGAGGGATAAAATAAAGACAGCCAATTCCTGCTGAAAATAATCCACACCCAAAATAAAGTTTAACAAAAAACATAAGCAGAAGATTCAAACTGAAACCGCTGCCTGAAGAACTTTTCTACCAAAAACTGCTTCAGAAGAAGAAAATACATCAAAATGGTAGAATTTAGTAAAAGTATGCAAAGAAGACCAAGTTGCTGCTTTGCAGATCTGGTCAACCGAAGCTTCATTCCTAAACGCCCAGGAAGTAGATACTGACCTAGTAGAATGAGCTGTAATTCTTTGAGGCGGAGTTTTACCCGACTCAACATAGGCAAGATGAATTAAAGATTTCAACCAAGATGCCAAAGAAATGGCAGAAGCTTTCTGGCCTTTCCTAGAACCAGAAAAGATAACAAATAGACTAGAAGTCTTACGGAAAGATTTCGTAGCTTCAACATAATATTTCAAAGCTCTAACAACATCCAAAGAATGCAATGATTTCTCCTTAGAATTCTTAGGATTAGGACATAATGAAGGAACCACAATTTCTCTACTAATGTTGTTGGAATTCACAACTTTAGGTAAAAATTCAAAAGAAGTTCGCAACACCGCCTTATCCTGATGAAAAATCAGAAAAGGAGACTCACACGAAAGAGCAGATAATTCAGAAACTCTTCTAGCAGAAGAGATGGCCAAAAGGAACAAAACTTTCCAAGAAAGTAATTTAATGTCCAATGAATGCATAGGTTCAAACGGAGGAGCTTGAAGAGCTCCCAGAACCAAATTCAAACTCCAAGGAGGAGAAATTGACTTAATGACAGGTTTTATACGAACCAAAGCTTGTACAAAACAATGAATATCAGGAAGAATAGCAATCTTTCTGTGAAAAAGAACAGAAAGAGCAGAGATTTGTCCTTTCAAAGAACTTGCGGACAAACCCTTATCCAAACCATCCTGAAGAAATTGTAAAATTCTCGGTATTCTAAAAGAATGCCAAGAAAAATGATGAGAAAGACACCATGAAATATAAGTCTTCCAGACTCTATAATATATCTCTCGAGATACAGATTTACGAGCCTGTAACATAGTATTAATCACGGAGTCAGAGAAACCTCTATGACCAAGAATCAAGCGTTCAATCTCCACACCTTTAAAATTAAGGATTTCAGATCCGGATGGAAAAAAGGACCTTGTGATAGAAGGTCTGGTCTTAACGGAAGAGTCCATGGCTGGCAAGATGCCATCCGGACAAGATCCGCATACCAAAACCTGTGAGGCCATGCCGGAGCTATTAGCAGAACAAACGAGCATTCCCTCAGAATCTTGGAGATTACTCTTGGAAGAAGAACTAGAGGCGGAAAGATATAGGCAGGATGATACTTCCAAGGAAGTGATAATGCATCCACTGCCTCCGCCTGAGGATCCCGGGATCTGGACAGATACCTGGGAAGTTTCTTGTTTAGATGAGAGGCCATCAGATCTATCTCTGGGAGCCCCCACAATTGAACAATCTGAAGAAATACCTCTGGGTGAAGAGACCATTCGCCCGGATGCAACGTTTGGCGACTGAGATAATCCGCTTCCCAATTGTCTACACCCGGGATATGAACCGCAGAGATTAGACAGGAGCTGGATTCCGCCCAAACCAAAATTCGAGATACTTCTTTCATAGCCAGAGGACTGTGAGTCCCTCCTTGATGATTGATGTATGCCACAGTTGTGACATTGTCTGTCTGAAAACAAATGAACGATTCTCTCTTCAGAAGAGGCCAAAACTGAAGAGCTCTGAAAATTGCACGGAGTTCCAAAATATTGATCGGTAATCTCACCTCCTGAGATTCCCAAACTCCTTGTGCCGTCAGAGATCCCCACACAGCTCCCCAACCTGTGAGACTTGCATCTGTTGAAATTACAGTCCAGGTCGGAAGAACAAAAGAAGCCCCCTGAATTAAACGATGGTGATTTGTCCACCACGTTAGAGAGTGTCGAACAATCGGTTTTAAAGATATTAAATGAGATATCTTCGTGTAATCCCTGCACCATTGGTTCAGCATACAGAGCTGAAGAGGTCGCATGTGAAAACGAGCAAAGGGGATCGCGTCCGATGCAGCAGTCATAAGACCTAGAATTTCCATGCATAAGGCTACCGAAGGGAATGATTGTGACTGAAGGTTTCGACAAGCTGTAATCAATTTTAGACGTCTCTTGTCTGTTAAAGACAGAGTCATGGACACTGAATCTATCTGGAAACCCAGAAAGGTTACCCTTGTTTGAGGAATCAAAGAACTTTTTGGTAAATTGATCCTCCAACCATGATCTTGAAGAAACAACACAAGTCGATTCGTATGAGACTCTGCTAAATGTAAAGACGGAGCAAGTACCAAGATATCGTCCAAATAAGGAAATACCACAATACCCTGTTCTCTGATTACAGACAGAAGGGCACCGAGAATCTTTGTGAAAATTCTTGGAGCTGTAGCAAGGCCAAACGGTAGAGCCACAAATTGGTAATGCTTGTCTAGAAAAGAGAATCTCAGGAACTGATAATGATCTGGATGAATCGGAATATGCAGATATGCATCCTGTAAATCTATTGTGGACATATAATTCCCTTGCTGAACAAAAGGCAATATAGTCCTTACAGTTACCATCTTGAACGTTGGTATTCTTACATAACGATTCAATAATTTTAGATCCAGAACTGGTCTGAAGGAATTCTCCTTCTTTGGTACAATGAAGAGATTTGAATAAAACCCCATCCCCTGTTCCGGAACTGGAACTGGCATAATTACTCCAGCCAACTCTAGATCTGAAACACAATTCAGAAATGCTTGAGCTTTCACTGGATTTACTGGGACATGGGAAAGAAAAAATCTCTTTGCAGGAGGTCTCAACTTGAAACCAATTCTGTACCCTTCTGAAACAATGTTCTGAATCCAAAGATTGTGAACAGATTTGATCCAAATTTCTTTGAAAAAACGTAACCTGCCCCCTACCAGCTGAACTGGAATGAGGGCCGTACCTTCATGTGAACTTAGAAGCAGGCTTTGCCTTTCTAGCAGGCTTGGATTTATTCCAGACTGGAGATGGTTTCCAAACTGAAACTGCTCCTGAGGACGAAGGATCAGGCTTTTGTTCTTTGTTGAAAACGAAAGGAACGAAAACGATTGTTAGCCCTGTTTTTACCTTTAGATTTTTTATCCTGTGGTAAAAAAGTTCCTTTCCCACCAGTAACAGTTGAAATAATAGAATCCAACTGAGAACCAAATAATTTGTTTCCCTGGAAAGAAATGGAAAGTAGAGTTGATTTAGAAGCCATATCAGCATTCCAAGTCTTAAGCCATAAAGCTCTTCTGGCTAAGATAGCCAGAGACATAAATCTAACATCAACTCTAATAATATCAAAAATGGCATCACAGATGAAATTATTAGCATGCTGGAGAAGAATAATAATATCATGAGAATCACGATTTGTTACTTGTTGCGCTAGAGTTTCCAACCAAAAAGTTGAAGCTGCAGCAACATCAGCCAATGATATAGCAGGTCTAAGAAGATTACCTGAACATAGATAAGCTTTTCTTAGAAAAGATTCAATTTTTCTATCTAAAGGATCCTTAAACGAGGTACCATCTGACGTAGGCATGGTAGTACGTTTAGCAAGGGTAGAAATAGCCCCATCAACTTTAGGGATTTTGTCCCAAAATTCTAACCTGTCAGGCGGAACAGGATATAATTGCTTAAAACGTTTAGAAGGAGTAAATGAATTACCCAATTTATCCCATTCCTTAGCAATTACTGCAGAAATAGCATTAGGAACAGGAAAGACTTCTGGAATAACCGCAGGAGCTTTAAAAACCTTATCCAAACGTATAGAATTAGTATCAAGAGGACTAGAATCCTCTATTTCTAAAGCAATTAGTACTTCTTTAAGTAAAGAGCGAATAAATTCCATCTTAAATAAATATGAAGATTTATCAGCATCAATCTCTGAGACAGAATCCTCTGAACTAGAAGAGTCCAAAGAATCAGAATGATGGTGTTCATTTAAAAATTCATCTGTAGAGAGAGAAGATTTAAAAGACTTTTTACGTTTACTAGAAGGAGAAATAACAGACAAAGCCTTCTTTATGGATTCAGAAACAAAATCTCTTATGTTATCAGGAACATTCTGCACCTTAGATGTTGAGGGAACTACAACAGGCAATGGTACATCACTAAAGGAAATATTATCTGCTTTAACAAGTTTGTCATGACAATTAATACAAACAACAGCTGGAGAAATAGCTACCAAAAGTTTACAGCAGATACACTTAGCTTTGGTAGATCCAGCAGGCAGTGGTTTTCCTGTAGTATCTTCTGGCTCAGATGCAACGTGAGACATCTTGCAATATGTAAGAGAAAAAACAACATATAAAGCAAAATAAATCAAATTCCTTATAAGACAGTTTCAGGAATGGGAAAAAAATGCCAAACATCAAGCTTCTAGCAACCAGAAGCAAATGAAAAATGAGACTGAAATAATGTGGAGACAAAAGCGACGCCCATATTTTTTGGCGCCAAATAAGACGCCCACATTATTTGGCGCCTAAATGCTTTTGGCGCCAAAAAATGACGCCACATCCGGAACGCCGACATTTTTGGCGCAAAATAACGTCAAAAAAATGACGCAACTTCCGGCGACACGCATGACGCCGGAAACGGAAATGAATTTTTGCGCCAAAAAAATCCGCGCCAAAAATGACGCAATAAAATGAAGCATTTTCAGCCCCCGCGAGCCTAACAGCCCACAGGGAAAAAAGTCAAATTTTTGAGGTAAGACAAAATATGAAAATTTAAAGCATAATCCCAAATATGAAACTGACTGTCTGGAAATAAGGAAAGTTGAACATTCTGAGTCAAGGCAAATAAATGTTTGAATACATATATTTAGAACTTTATAAATAAAGTGCCCAACCATAGCTTAGAGTGTCACAGAAAATAAGACTTACTTACCCCAGGACACTCATCTACATGTTTGTAGAAAGCCAAACCAGTACTGAAACGAGAATCAGTAGAGGAAATGGTAAATATAAGAGTATATCGTCGATCTGAAAAGGGAGGTAAGAGATGAATCTCTACGACCGATAACAGAGAACCTTATGAAATAGACCCCGTAGAAGGAGATCACTGCATTCAATAGGCAATACTCTCCTCACATCCCTCTGACATTCACTGCACGCTGAGAGGAAAACCGGGCTCCAACTTGCTGCGGAGCGCATATCAACGTAGAATCTAGCACAAACTTACTTCACCACCTCCCTTGGAGGCAAAGTTTGTAAAACTGATTTGTGGGTGTGGTGAGGGGTGTATTTATAGGCATTTTAAGGTTTGGGAAACTTTGCCCCTCCTGGTAGGAATGTATATCCCATACGTCACTAGCTCATGGACTCTTGTTAATTACATGAAAGAAATGAGACTTCAATTGATACGATACCCTTCAAAGTAGTTTTGACTCATCTTAAATATTTAGGGATCTATATTTCAACGAAACCACAAGAGTGGTATAACCTCAATATTTCTGCTATCTTGGCTAGAATCAAAGAATATATGGTAGGTTGGCAAAATCTCCCAATATCTCTATCAGGACGTATAGCTCTGTTTAAGATGGTTCTACTCCCTAAAATTCTTTACCCTCTTTAAAATATTCCAGTAATATTGAAAGTTAGAGACTGGAAAAGTTTAAATAGGGCACTACGATACTTCATTTGGAATTTCCATAAATAAACTTTATCTTCCCAAAAAATATGGTGGTATGGCGCTCCCGGATCTTAGTAAATATAACTTGGTTTTTCTCTCGCATATCGCAATAGATTGGATTTTGAATAAGGATTACTTTACCAATAACAACCTAGAGAGAAACTTTTAGAGATGTTTTTAAGGTGGAAGTGACAGGATTTAGCCAAGGACTGAATGTGAGGAGTAAAAGAAAGATCTGAGTCAAATGTGACCACCAAGACATTGGGAATGCGGGGTAGGGGTAATGATGGAGTTGTCGATAGTTATAGAGGAGATGGGGGTGGAGATTTTAGAAGAAGAAGGAAAAATAAGGAGCTCAGGTTTGGAGAGATTTAGCTTAAGGTAGTGAGAAGACATCCAGGAAGACATGTGAGAAAGACAGTTAGTGACACGAAAAGGAGATAGGTCTGATGCAGAGAGGTAGAATTGGGTGTCGTCGGCATACAAATGATATTGAAACCCGTTGGACTTTATTAACCTAATGATGATGTGTAGATTGAGAAGAGCAGGAGACCGAGGACAGAGCCTTGCGGTACCCCAACAGAAAGTGGTGACGGGGCAGAAAAAGCCCCAGAGAAGGCTACACTAAAGGTATGGTTAGACAGGTAGGAAGAGAACCATGAGAGTGCTGTGTCACAAATGCCGAAGGATGGGAGGGTTTAAAGGAAAAGAGGGTGGTCAACAGTATCAATAAGGATAAGCAGAGAGAAGTGGCTTTTGGATTTTGGTGTAAGTAGGTCATTGGTAACCCTAATAATTGCTGTCTCTGTGGAGTGATGGTGGAGTTTATTGTGCAGTGGGTCAAGGAGGGAGTTTAATGTAAGGAACTGGGATAGGCGTGCATATACCAGCTTTTCAAGAAGCTTTGAGGCAAGAGGAAATAGGGAAATAGGGCGGTAGTTGGATGGGGAAGTTGGATCAAGATAAGGTTTTTGGAGGATAGGTGTGACCAAAGAATGTTTTAGAGGCAAGGAAATATACTGGTGCTGAGGGAGAGGTTGAAAATGTGTGTGAGTATAGGGGTAAGTGTAGAAGAGACGGAGGGGAGTAGCTGTGAGGGGATGGGGTCGAAGTGACAGGAAGTGAGGTAAGAGCACAGTATAAGTGCAGAAACTTATTCCTCAGTAACAGGGGTGGAAGAGCTAAATATATGGCAAAGTGGGTTTTGAGGGGGTGAGAGACTGGAAGTATGTTGGGAGCTGATTTAGTTTCTGATGGAATCGATTTTGTTATTGAAGTGGCTGGCAAAATCTTGAGCTGACAGAGAAGTTGTATTAGGAGGTGGGGGTGGGCAGAGAAGAGTATTGAAAGTGGAGAACAGACATTTTGGGTTTGAAGAAAGAGTAGAGATAAGAGTAGAGAAGTAATGTTGCTTATAACGATTAAGTGCAGAGTAGTAGGAGTTCAAGATGAACTTGTATTGAAGAAAGACAGCTATTTTGGCTGGAATGTCCCTTTAATGTTTTATTATGCATTATTAAAAAAATATTTGTACTGTTATTTCTTTATTTTATATTGGGTGAACCAATGACAATAGTTAAACCATAAGTTAGGAGCGCTCAAAGGCTAAAGGTGTATAAATGATTAGTAAGGTCTAAAGAGAAAATAAGTGCAAACCTCAATAAGTACTCATGATAATCGGGAGAAAAGTGCATAAACAGAATTTAATCACACTTAACTTACGAAAAAAAAAAAAAACTATAATAAATAATCTTGAGCTTCAAACATTTGTAAAAATCGGACGTCTCCGATATGTAAACAGATAAAATAAGTAGCCCTAAATATCGCCACAACAGGAAGGATTGTCAACCAGGAACATCCAGTTAAAAAGACGCTGATTTACAACGATCCAAACAGTTAAAAACAATATGCTTCCAAGGCAGATAAATTGTACTGTTAGCAGTCCCCTATAGGTGAGTGCATGTTACCTTATTCCTTCGAAGTTATATTTCGGTACAGGGAACAGTAAACTTACAGATTGCTCTGCTTTCGTAGAGGTTCAGGTACACAGCCGTTGTGGTCAAATGCTCCGATCTTATTGGCTGGTATCGGCTTTCTTTTTTTCAAAACCGAAAGTTTTTCAGCTGATTAATCTGTACGCTCTTACTGTAGTGAAAATACGTATCCGCTCTTAAGTGCAAATTGCACGCAGGATACTTAGATGGTATTTATGAAATTTCGACAGGAATCTTATTCAGCCGGCCGTGCTAGAGTCCTTGTCATATGTATAATACAGAGATATATGAATGCAGACATAGGCTCCAGGTAGCTGTGCTAGTTTACTGGTATCTCAGCCCCAGTGTCTGCTTATATAAAAGAGTCCCAGCAAACAACTTTGTTCTCAGTATAAGAGATTAGAGTATTTAGATATTGTGGATTATTCTTACTGCAACTCGCTAGCAAACATCAACGCGTTTCTCCCTTCGTGAGGGCTTTTTCAAGATGAGGGAGTTGCAGTCCCAAGCTTCCTTTAATCGGAGCATTCTGACAGCTTCTGCACATGTGACCACAACGGCTGTGTACCTGAACCTCTACGAAAGCAGAGCAGTCTGTAAGTTTTCTGTTCCCTGTACCGAAACATAACTTCAAAGGAACAAGGTAACATGCACTCACCTGTCGGGGACTGCTAACAGTACAATTTATCTGCCTTGGAAGCATATTGTTTTTAACTGTTTGGATCGTTGTAAATCAGCGTTTTTTTAACTGGATGTTCCTGGTTGACAATCTTTCTTGTGGTGGCAATATTTAGGGCTACTGATTTTATCTGTTTACATATCGGAGACGTCCGATTTTTACAAATGTTTGAAGCTCAAGATTATTTATTATAGTTTTTTTTGTTCTATCAGCCAATCGGAATTAAGGTAGGAATATTCTGATTGGCTGATGGAATCAGCCAATCAGAATCAAGTTCAATCCGATTGGCTGATCCAATCAGCCAATCAGATTGAGCTTGCATTCTATTGGCTGTTCCGATCAGCCAATAGAATGCAAGCTCAATCTGATTGGCTGATTGGATCAGCCAATCGGATTGAACTTGATTCTGATTGGCTGACTCCATCAGCCAATCAGAATATTCCTACCTTAATTCCGATTGGCTGATAGAATCCTATCAGCCAATCGGAATTCGAGGGACGCCATCTTGGATGACGTCATTTAAAGGAAGCGTCATTCGTCGTTCAGTCGTCGGCCAGGATGGATGTTCCGCGTCGGAGGTCTTCAGGATGCTGCCGCTCCGCTCCGGATGGATGACGATAGAAGATTCCGCTTGGATGAAGACTTCAATCGGATGGAAGACCTCTTCTGCCCCGCTTGGATGAAGACTTATACCGGATGGAGGACCTCTTCTTGCTCCGCTTGGATGAAGAATTTGGCTTGGCTGGGTGAAGACGACTCAAGGTAGGGAGATCTTCAGGGGCTTAGTGTTAGGTTTATTTAAGGGGGGTTTGGGTTAGATTAGGGGTATGTGGGTGGTGGGTTGTAATGTTGGGGGGGGTATTGTATGGTTTTTTTTACAGGCAAAAGAGCTGAACTTCTTGGGGCATGCCCCGCAAAGGGCCCTGTTCAGGGCTGGTAAGGTAAAAGAGCTTTGAACTTTAGTAATTTAGAATAGGGTAGGGCATTTTTTTATTTTGGGGGGCTTTGTTATTTTATTAGGGGGCTTAGAGTAGGTGTAATTAGTTTAAAATTGTTGTAATATATTTCTAATGTTTGTAAATATTTTTTTATTTTTTGTAACTTAGTTCTTTTTTATTTTTTGTACTTTAGTTAGTTTATTTCATTGTATTTATTTGTAGGAATTGTATTTAATTTATTTATTGATAGTGTAGTGTTAGGTTTAATTGTAGATAATTATAGGTATTTTATTTAATTTATTTATTGATAGTGTAGTGTTAGGTTTAATTGTAACTTAGGTTAGGATTTATTTTACAGGTAAATTTGTAATTATTTTAACTATTTTAGCTATTAAATAGTTCTTAACTATTTAATAGCTATTGTACCTGGTTAAAATAAATACGAAGTTACCTGTAAAATAAATATTAATCCTAAAATAGCTATAATATCATTATAATTTATATTGTAGCTATATTAGGATTTATTTTACAGGTAAGTATTTAGCTTTAAATAGGAATAATTTATTTAATAAGAGTTCATTAATTTCGTTAGATTAAAATTATATTTAACTTAGGGGGGTGTTAGTGTTAGGGTTAGACTTAGCTTTAGGGGTTAATACATTTATTAGAATAGCGGTGATCTCCAGTCGGCAGATTAGGGGTTAATAATTGAAGTTAGGTGTCGGCGATGTTAGGGAGGGCAGATTAGGGGTTAATACTATTTATTATAGGGTTAGTGAGGCGGATAAGGGGTTAATAACTTTATTATAATAGCGGAGCGGTCCGGTCGGAAGATTAGGGGTTAATAAGTGTAGGCAGGTGGAGGCGACGTTGTGGGGGGTCAGATTAGGGGTTAATAAATATAATATAGGGGTCGGCGGTGTTAGGGGCAGCAGATTAGGGGTACATAGGGATAATGTAAATAGCAGCGGTTTACGGAGCGGCAGATTAGGGGTTAAAAATAATATGCAGGGGTGAGCGATAGCGCGGGCGGCAGAATAGGGGTTAATAAGTGTAAGGTTAGGGGTGTTTAGACTCGGGGTACATGTTAGGGTGTTAGGTGCAGACGTAGGAAGTGTTTCCCCATAGCAAACAATGGGGCTGCCTTAGGAGCTGAACGCGGCTTTTTTGCAGGTGTTAGGTTTTTTTTCAGCTCAAACAGCCCCATTGTTTCCTATGGGGGAATCGTGCACGAGCACGTTTTTGAGGCTGGCCACGTCCGTAAGCAACTCTGGTATCGAGAGTTGAAGTTGCGTTAAATATGCTCTACGCTCCTTTTTTGGAGCCTAACGTAGCCATTCTGTGGACTCTCAATACCAGAGTTATTTTAAAGGTGCGGCCAGAAAAAAGCCAGCGTTAGATACGAGGGTCCTTACCGACAAAACTCTAAATCTAGCCGTAAGGAAGTATGTTCAAGATTTATGCAAGGAGCTTGTGGAAAAAAAGAGAAAAGAAAAGACTATATGCTGTATGTTATTAAATGTATCTAAAGTATTTGGATCTGTTTCTTTTGCAAATAGAGTAATTCAGTAGAGTTTTAATATAATCTGGTAACATATTACCGTGTAATATTATTTATGCTTAAACCTTTCATGATTTAAATAGGGTATGTCATTTTTTTTTTAAATCATCTTTATTGAACTCCAACAGGTTTATACATTTTCAATGATTTCCAAAACAAAGAATAAAAAGAACATCAGCAAAAAAAACGCAAAATATTATGAATTAAATTCCATTCTGTCATTCCTTAATAGTTATGATTTCTCTGTTGGAGTATATTTTACCATTTTTTATTCCCTTTCCCTCCCCTCCCCCCCAACGGGAACAACAACAACATAAACAATGACCAGGAACAGATCCCAAAACAATCTTTCCCACTCTCCCCTCCCCCTCCTCCTCTAAGCATATATCGTTAACTTAGGGAGTATACATTATGACTCATATCTTGTTGGAAAGATCCTAGGCTAACTCAAGTCACAATAGTATCAACATGTAGAAGGTTAATCTTGCGAGAGGGGGAGAGAAAAAAAAAAAAAAAAAAAAAAAAAATTTTTGTAAAGAGGAAAGAAGATCCTCTAACGCCACAACAAGGGGAGAGGGAGAGAAATTAGGATAAACCTCACTTTACCATATTCCCAGTAGTACCATTTCTGAATTCTGGAAGGGAAATATTATTTGGTCGACCTCTGGCGCTGTAAGTGACTTGATAAATGGTGCCCACTTTTTAAGGAAAGATTGAATATCAAGTTCCTTATCAATGTTGGTTTCTCGCTGCTCTAAGATACATTGCTTTTTAAGAAAGTTTTTAATCTCTGGAACTGTTGGTAAATTTCTTGACTTCCACTTCTTAAAAATTAAATACCTGACTGCTAAAATAATTGAGGTAATTAACCTTTCATTGGGGATATGTTCTTCTTGGTTATTTAAACAAAATATGATCTGGATCAATGATAGACCCAGAGGGGAGATTCCAAGTGACGTTTTTACCCAGTATTCAATTTTAAACCAACACTGTCTAATCAGTGGGCAGTCCCAGATCATGTGTCTCAAATCTGCAGCCTCCTTAGAACATTTGGGACATTTATCAAAATTTAAATTCCTAAACTTAAATGCTTTCTCAGGGGTATAATAATATCTGTGAATGAGTTTCAGATGAGCCTCTCTCCAGGTGGCTGAGATTGTAGCTTGAGATATCCTACAAATAGATGTTTTTATAAATTGGCTGTCAATGTGGTCCTGTCCCAGGACTAGATTCCAGTCCTGGGTTAGTTTTTCAAGAAGATGCTTCCCTTTGCCTTCCCCCAGTAGATGATAACATGGAGTGATTGACATCAACCCATTCCTTACCAGGGTTAGCCAGCCCTCCAAACTTCCTAGGTCCCAGCGCCAGTTAACTGACCTCATGATATCTGTAATATAATGCCTTGCCTGTAAATATGCGAAAAAATCTTTGTTGGAGAGGTTAAAGTTATTTTTAAGTTCATCAAATGTTTTAATACATTTTCTCTCTTGATCCACAAGTTGTATAAGTTTATCTAAACCTAAAGTGTGCCAGTGTTTAAATACAGCTGAATCAAGGCCTGCCTGAAATTTAGGGTTGCCTATTAGAGGTAAATATTGAGATATCTGATAGTTTAGATCCATAAGCTTCCCTATTCTCCTCCAGGCCCTCAGGGGGTTTGAGAGCATTTTAAGTGCTCTAATGTTAGCTGGCCACTCTTTTGGTTCGCAATGTAAAAGAGCTAAGGGTGCATATGGATAACAGATTTTTTCTTCAAGTTTATTATTCAAGACATAATCTTTGGAGAAGATCCAGTCAGCTACAAACCGCGCTAGGAAAGCCAAATTATACAGCCTAATATCTGGTAATGCAAAGCCTCCATAGATTTTAGAAGATGACAGTTTATTCAGTGAGATTCTCGGCCTGGCTTTTTGCCAGATAAACCTTCTGAGCAGGCTATTTATTGTTCGTATATCCCTTTCTAAAAGCATTATCGCTGTGTTCTGTAGCATGTAAAGCAACTTGGGGAAGAGGACCATCTTGAAAAGTGCTATCCGTCCAGAAATAGAGAGTGGTAAACCCACCCAATTTCTGAGCTTTTCTCTAAATGTTAATATAATTGGTGAAATATTAAGCTTGTATAAATCTTTTGGGTCAGTAGGAATGTTAATACCCAGATATTTGAATGAGTCTTTAACTAGATGAAAAGGGATATTGCTAGGAGAGGAGTTGTTTTTCCTGAGCCAGAGTAATTCTGACTTTGTAGTATTTACTTTGTAGCCTGAAAAAGAGCCAAATTGGTCAATAATTTGTAGTAGCTTAGGAAGATTAATTTTGCTGTTTGATAAATATATAAGAATATCATCTGCATACAAAGCCAACTTTATTTCGTAATTCTCAATTTTAATGCCTTCTAGTTGTTGCCTGATTGCGATTGCCAGAGGTTCAATGCAGAGGTTAAAGAGGAGAGGGGAAAGGGGGCAGCCCTGGCGGGTTCCTCTATCCAATACAATTTGAGAAGATATTAAATTATTTATAATTAACCTTGTGTAGGGCTGATTATATAGGTTTTTAATGAAGCCAAGAAAGCCTCCTGTAAATCCGAACTTTGCTAAAGAGACGAAAAGATGATTATAATGAATGGAGTCGAAAGCCTTTTCGGCATCAAGCGAGATAACCGCCAGGTCTGGTGAAGTCCCCTCCCCCCCCTCCCCTTTGTTAAAGAAGTATTCTGATGTTATCAGAATCTCTCTGATTTTTGCTGCAGAGTTTCGAAAGTTTAAGAACCCGGCTTGATCTTTGTGGATGATATCACCTAATATTTTTTGTAACCTCTGGGCTATAATTGATGTGAAGATCTTGTAATCGGAGTTTAGTAAAGCAATTGGTCTATATGACTCCCTAAAAGATGGATCTTTTCCACTCTTGAGTATCAGAGTTGTATAGGAGGATGTGAAAAGTTTCGACATCTCTCCTCCATTTATATAGATAGAATTGTAGAACTCGCAGAGATGGGCTGATATTTCAGCAGATAGAATTTTATATAGTTCATTAGGTAGCCCATCTGGCCCAGGGGCTTTGTTCAGAGCGAGGTCAGAAATTGTTTTTTTAATTTCTTCCTCTGTGATTTGTGCATTGAGGGTACCAGCTAAATCCGTGGATATCTTAGGTACTGATATTTTGCTCCAGAAGTCCTCTGCTTGACCTAAGTCCGAGGGTCTGGAATGATACAGTTCTTGATAATATTTTTCCATTTCTTCCGCTATCTCCTCATGTTTAAATACTTCTTTGTCACCTAGCACCAGTTTTTCAATAGTTGAGGATTTTTTTTCGCTTTTGACCAATTTAGCTAGGAGTTTCCCAGACTTGTTGCCATACTTATATAGTTTAGACTGTAATTTTAACTCTTTCTGAGTTTCTCTGTATAACAGGAAATCATCTTTGTTACTTTTTGCTTTATTATACTTAGCCCAATTAGCAGAGTTTTGGTCAAGAAGGAATCTATTATATGCGTTTATTACTGCATTTGTTAGTTCCTTTTCTCTTTGTTGCATTTTTTTATTCAGTATTGCCATATAGGCTATGATTTCACCTCGGATTACAGCCTTTGCTGCCTCCCAAAATATGGCAGGACGATCTCTATACTCTGAGTTACAGAGATCGTAGTCAGTGAACTTGGCTCTCAACCAGTTCTTAAATTTCGTGTCAGGGTATGTCATTTTAAACAACTTTCCAATTTACTTTTATCACCAATTTTGCTTTGTTCTCTTGGTATTCTTAGTTGAAAGCTAAACCTAGAAGGTTTATATGCTAACTACTTAGACCTTGAAGACTGCCTCTAATCTGAATGTATTTTGACCATTAGAGGGCATTAGTTCATGTGTTTCATGTAGATAACATTGAGCTCATGCACATGACGTTACCCTGGAGTAAGCACTGATTGGCTAAAATGCAAGTCTGTCAAACGAACTGAAATAAGGGGGCAGTTTGCAGAAGCTTAGATACAAGGTAATCACAGAGGTAAAAAGTGTATTACTATAACAGTGTTTGTTATGCAAAACCAGGGAATGGGTAATAAAGGGATTATTTTTCTTTTTAAACAAAAAATCTGGTGTTGACTGTCCCTTTAAATATATGCAGGTTATGATACAGTAAAGAAGTAGAATTTTAATGGTAAATAATACAAGTTTCCTAATCATGGCTAGGTTATATATGTAATATACATATTATAAATGGCCAGCCCTTAAAGGGACAGTACACTGTAAAATTGTTTTTATGTTGAAGTATTTTCAATGATTTGTTACACCAGCTGTATAGTATGAAATGTAGGAGAAATTGCATTTTCAGGTTTATATGAATTAGCTGCGTTTGAGCTTTTATATCACAGCCTATTACAATTGGTTGACTTTCAGGTAATAGCATATCTCATTGTCCTTATCTGATATTTGTCTGGAAAACTGGAGCTCAATGCTTAGAAAGAGCAATGGAAAATTGTCATTTTATTACTTAACTATCTTGTACCCCACGGAGAGTGTAATTTCTTCTTCTGACTGTGGTAAATTAGGCTATTCAATAGATGAATAGCTCCAGTATACAAACTTTTACTTTAGGTGGGTATACTACAGGCTGAATCAGCTATTTCAAATGCCAAAATAGGGGTAAAGTAGCTATTTGTAAACAATTAAATACACTCCATCAGGTAAGATGGATGATTGGGAGCAATTTAAAGGGGAGAAAATGTTTGGGTAAACTGTCCTTTTAATCTATTAGTGTAAATTATTATTATTTTCAGAAATTTCATTTTGTTGTATACAATTGTAATATTTAGTCAGAGAGCTGCAACAATGTTGAATATCAAATTGTACAAATAAAAAAAAATAATAATTGTGTATTTATTAAAATCCTGATTATATTAAAGTATAGCATAGCATGTAACGGCTACGTGGCTGGTTACTGCCACCAATAGACTGGGTTCTGAAGCTTTTTCCCAAATTATTTGTGACAAACATGATTTTTTAACCCATTGGGGTCTATTTATCAAGCTCCGAATGGAGCTTGATGCCCCATGTTTCTGAAGCAGAGGTCTAAAGACCACTGCTCTATAACCTGCCCACCTGCTCTGAGGCGGCGGACAGAAATAAACCCGATCGAATACGATCGGGTTAATTGACACCCCCTGCTAGCGGCCTATTGGCTGCGAATCTGCAGGGAGCAGTATTGCACCAGCAGTTCACAAGAACTGCTGGTGCAATGATAAATTCCTACAGCATATACTGTCTACATTTATCGATGTGCGGCGGACATGGCTCGCTATAGCAGATCATGTCCGTCTGCACAATAAAAAATGGACCCCTATGCATGCAAGCAGAAACCATAGAGCAATAGCAATGCTATTCTTTTCTGACCTTTCCCAGGATATAGTATTGTGTGTTCTCTTTGTTAATTTATGGTTAAGGATTTTATTTGTAAATGTGCAACTAGAGTTTATTGATCTTCTAAAGTGATTGCATTATTAGCATGATTTTATAGCATTGTACAGCGTAAAATTTACAAAACCAAAGCTTAAGGTTGTTATAGGATTTTAATTATTTGCAGTGTTTTGTTAGAATATGGTATTTTCAGTGATGTGTTTCAGTGAGTGTAAGTATATGTGCTTGCTTTCAGGTTGATTGCGTTTGTTAAAAGTTTGTGAGGGCTGTTAATGTTTTGTTTTGCGTAGTGGACAGTTGTTTTGAAATGATTTCTTACAGAATGTTTTTTATGTTTTGTTTTATATTTTTTTAGAGAATGTGTGTGGTGCTGTATGAATGGAATATTGAATATTGGTATGTATATGATTTTGCCTGATTTTAAAAATACTACTTCTTTTAGGAGTGCATGGATTGTCTTTTAGTTTGCTAAACTCCCTATGTGTCCTATTGTACATGTTTGCGTGACACATAGGGTGTTTCACGCAAACAAAGGGGGGGGGAGTATTGATGAGTATCTTTATTTATGTGATTTGGGTGATTGTTTTTAAGTAAGAACATGAACCTAAAATATTTAGACAAGTTGTTAACAAAATATTTGTATTTGCAGGATGAGATCATGTAGCTGTATACATGAAAAAAACACTAACTAAATGATTTTTAAGTTTATCATATTTAGGTAAATCTGTACAGATAAAATTCCATAGTGCACTCTCCAAACGACTGAAGACTGAATGCAAGTAAACCTTTTAAATAAAGAGATGCCTGGCACCTAGTTAAAGGAAAGAAAAGGAAAATAAAAAGACCTTTTATCAAGATTGTTTTAACCACCATACTGCAGTAAAAGTTGTTGAACTATCTTTTGGATCCATTCATTGCATTACACGCTGGTACCAGCCCCAGAACTGGACTCTGGGTAATCTATGACTGTTTCCTATGATGTGTGTCTTCAGAACATAAAGACTATCCTTCTCTTGACTGTGCCTTGACTGTTGGAGTTGAGGACATCTTACGCTGTTACACAGTCATCCACAGCTAAATTAGGGGAGTATTGTTTACTTATATTGCTTGTTTTGTATTCTCTTGTAATTGTGTTATTTTTATTGATCATATTAGTTATAAGAAGTCATATAGCTTTGTCTGCAGAAAAGTATGCCTTATTTGTATTAGTACACATTGTAGTTTATGTACTTAAAGGGACACTCAATCAAAATTAAACTTTCATTATTCAGATAGAGCATGCTATTTTAAACAACTTTCCAATTTACTTCTATTAACAAAATGTGCACAGTCTTTTTATATTTAAACTTTTTGAGTAACCAGCTCCTACTGAGCATGTGCAAGAATAAGTGTGTATGCATTTGTGAATGGCTGATTGCTGTCACATGGTACGTGTATGCATTTGTGATTGGCTGATGGCTGTCACATGGTACAGTGGGAGTGGAAAAAGACATAAGTTTTAAAATTGTCAGAAAAAAAAATCTACTACTCATTTGAAGTTCAGACTAAGTGTTATTACATTGTCTTGTTATCTTACATTTGCTGATTATGCAAATCTACAGTGTTGACTGGTCCGTTAAACAAAGTAACCCTCCGGATAAGTGTAACTCTAAACCTTGCAGTACTGTAACCTATTGTATGGCCCACTGAGTATAGAGAATATGTTTGCACCTTTATAGTTTAAAGAAAATGCTGCAATAGCTCAAAATATTCTAGATCCTTCACAACTGTAGAACACAGAAGGTTCCCCCATGTTTATAAGCCGCCCCTTAATATTTAAACGAAGAAGGGATATATGTGTCTTACAGTGGAGAAAGGTATGAGTATAGAAAGTTTTTGAAGGAATTTCCAATTGTAATCATTATGTATCATCATGTATAATCAAACTACTCAAAATAAAAGATTGAGGACAAGTCTCAGCTCGAAATTTATATCAATTATACAGAGAAATATGAGTTTTGGGAGTAGTATAATTATAATGATACTGATGGTATATTTTCTACTTACAATGGCTCTTATTTGATCTGTGTTATTAAAGCAAATTTATTTTTCCCTTTATTAAATGGTATGGTATCTGCTATTTGAGTTTTGTAATTCCAGGTGTTTGTCAGCGAAAGGAATTATCTTACCATAAAGATGTGTTTATCTTTAAAAAGATTGTGTAGTTTTAATAATGTTATGATTGGATTCTTTCCTCATACAGGAGTGCGAGAGAATTTAGGTTGCATAAAATAATTAGTAAATTCTGAGTGTTTATATCAGATGAGACAGCTGATTCTGCTAAGATCATATTTGGAGAACTGTAAACATTACATATAGTAGCTTTGCAGTATAAAACAACACTAGGTTATTTTGTTTAGTAGTTCAAAGAGAAAGTGTGAAGAAATTAATTTTAAAGAAAATGTTTTTATTGACGGTTTTACTTTTCATTTTTGTTGCAGGGCAGGCCTTAGCACAAGTTACTTAGCATAGCCATACAGCCTCTTGATGAAGTCTAGCAGTTTTTACTTGCTTATTATTCATGTTTAAGGTATCATTTAAATTGTATAGAGAAGCTGTGAGATATTCTCTGTAAAAGTATAATAAATGTATTTATCTTGTATTATACAGTTGTGCTCATAAGTTTACATACCCTGGCAGAATTTATGATTTATTGGCCATTTTTCAGAGAATATGAATGATAACATTAAAACTTGTATTTTACTCATGGTTAGTGTTTGGCTGAAGCCATTTACTATCAATCAACTGTGTTTACTCTTTTTAAATCTTAATGACAACAGAAACCACCTAAATGACCCTGATCACATGCACACAAGTTGACACAAAGGGGTTTGAATGGCTATTAAAGGTAACCATCCTCACCTGTGATCTGTTTGCTTGTAATTAGTGTATGTGTATAAAAGGTCAATGAGTTTCTGGACTCTTGACAGACCCTTGCATCTTTCATCCAGTGCTGCACTGACATTTCTGGATTTTGAGTCATGGGGAAAGCAAATGAAATGTCAAAGGATCTGCGGGAAAAGGCAGTTTTACTGTATAAAACAGGAAAGGGATATAAAAATATATCCAAGGAATTGAGAATGCCAATCAGCAGTGTTCAAACTCTAATCAAGAAGTGGAAAATGAGGGGTTCTGTTGAAATCAAACCACGATCAGGTAGACCAAATAAAATTTCAGACACAACTGCCAGGAAAATTGTTCGGGATGCAAAGAAAAACCCACAAATAACTTCAGGTGAAATACAGGACTCTCTGAAAACATGTTGTGTGGCTGTTTCAAGATGCACAATAAGGATGCACTTTAAGAAAGATGGGCTGCATGGTTGAGTCGCCAGAAGAAAGCTATTACTACGCAAATGCCACAAAGTATCCCACTTACAATATGCCAAACAGCACAGAGACAAGCCTCAAACCTTCTGGCACAAAGTCATTTGGAGTGATGAGACCAAAATTGAGCTTTTTGGCCACAACCATAAACGCTACATTTGAAGAGGAGTCAACAAGGCCTATGATGAAAGGTACACCATTCCTACTGTGAAACACGGAGGTGGGTCGCTGATGTTTTGGGGATGTGTGAGCTACAAAGGAACAGGAAATTTGGTCAGAATTGATGGCAAGATGAATGCAGTATGTTATAAAAAAAAACTGGAGGAAAATTTGCATTAATCAGCCCGAAAGCTGCGCATGGGACGTACTTGGACATTCCAACATGACAATGATCCTAAACACAAGGCCAAATCGACCTGTCATTGGCTACAGCAGAATAAAGTGAAGGTTCTGGAGTGGCCATCTCAGTCTCCTGACCTCAATATCATTGAGCCTCTCTGTGAAGATCTCAAACGTGCAGTTCATGCAAGACAGCCCAATAATTTACAGGAACTGGAGGCTTTTTGCCAAGAAGAATGGGCAGCTTTACCATCTGAGAAGATAAAGAGCCTCATCCACAAATACCACAAAAAAACTTTAAGCTGTCATTAATGTTAAAGGGGGCAATACACAGTATTAAGAACTGGGGTATGTAAACTTTTGATCAGGGTCATTTGGGTAGTTTCTGTTGTCATTATGATTTAAAAAGAGTAAACAGAGTTGATTGATAATAAATGGCTTCAGCCAAACACTAACCATGAGTGAAAGAAAAGTTTTTGTGTTATTATTTATATTCTCTGAAAAATGGCCAAGAAATCATAAATTCTGCCAGGGTATGTAAACTTATGAGCACAACTGTATATCCACAATGTTTTCCTGGTTTTAAATGACATAGGATAAGTTAAGCAATTAAGGGAAATTGTGATGCTTACAAGAAAAGTGAAAGAGGTTTTGTTGGGCATAATTGTGATTGTATCAGGGTGTCTTCTCATCTTCTGCTGTTTTGTTTCCATCTTAGACTCCTTCTGACTCGAGTGTCTGTTTCTATGAGGTTCCACATTTTTCTCTCGCCTACCCCATGAACAAACCATAGAACTTCCAGCATGTATCTGCAGATAACTTTCTCAGGTGCAAAGCACCCCTATTGCAAATGGACTATGGTATAGAAGCAGAGGGTCTGAGGGAGGTGGAGCTCTAAGATAACAAAAACTGTTCTAAAAGTGATCAGAGGCCACCCAGAGATATTTGTACTGTTCCCATATTATGCTTCACTGTGGAGAGTTTACAGAGCAGGGAAATGTCGATGCTATTTGGGGATGCTAGCTATGAAGGTTGAGAAGTAAAGATGCAGTGTTGTTTGGGGGTAGATAGGGGCTGGTTGGGTCTTTGTGCAGATAGACCAGTATTGTGGGGATGCTGGGAGGTATACAGAGAGCATTGGAGAGACCATACTCATGTTCAGTGGCATATGTGCCCTATTGGCCTATTTAGCATTTTAATATAAGTTAACTATGATAGCAGTAAATGTGAATGAATTTCTCTACAGTATTCTCACATAGATTAATGTTATACTGTAGTATTAGGCTTACATTGTTGTTAATAGATTTACTAAGTTTCTGTGCCTTTTATATAGATGTTTAATTTTCATAGTATGTTATCCTGTTAGAATAAAAGGGTGGAGTGTAAGAATATATATATATATAAGAATATATATATATATATATATATATATATATATATATATATATATATATACATATATATATATATATATATATAAAACAATACTGACACCATTTTGTGTCTACTCATACATTTTGTTTTAGACTCCATTTTAAGATGAGTTCATTATATTTCATTATAATGTAGTTATGATGTGAGAAAAATATGAAGCTGAACACGATGTGCCCGGATACAGCCCGGATACAGCGTTATCTAAAACTATTTGTTTCTCAGTACAACTCCTTTTTATTCCTTTATTTTTAATTAAAGGGACAGTCAAGTATAAATTAAACTTTCATTATTCAGATAGGACTTTTAATTTTAATTGACTTTCCAATTTACTTTTATCATCAAATTTGCTTTTTTCTCTTCTTATTCTTAGTTTAAACTAAACATAGGTAGGCTCATATTCTAATTTCTAAGCCTTTGAGGGCTGCCTCTTATCATATGCTTTTTAAATCTCTTTTCAACACAAAGAGACAGAAAGTACACGTGGGCTATATAGATAACACTGTGTTCAGGCACAGAAAGTTATTTAAGATCTAGCACAATACAATGCTAAATTTAAGACAATAGATAATAAACGGTCACAGTCATGTGATCAGGGGGCTGGAAGAAGGTTCCTAGATACAAGGTAATCACAAAGATAAAAAGTACATTAATATAACTGTGTTGGTTATGCAAAACTGGGGAATGAGTAATAAAGGGATTATCTATCTTTTAAAACAATAACAATTCTATGGTTGACTGTCCCTTTAAGTTCTTTGTTCTAAGCATACTGTGTGAAATGGTGTGATTATGATTACGTCATTGTTTAACCCCATATACTGTAACCATTGTCTATAAAAGTCTGTGATGCCTTATAATAAACAGAACAATGATTAGACTTTACTTTTGCATGTCTAAATGTTATTTCCTGAGATCTCGCCAAGTAACCCATTCAGTTCCAGGTAAAGGTGTAGAATACTGCTAAGTGGCAAGTTATAAGATTACACCTAACAGGCATATATATATGTAGCCACCAATCAGCTAGATAATTGTAGTGTATTGCAGCTCCTGAGTCTACTTAAGTATGCTTTTCAACAAAGAATACCAAGGAGCAAAGCAAATTAGATAATAGAAGTAAATTGGAAAGTTTTTTAAAACATTACAGTCCCTTTAAAGTATTTACAATTAGCTGATTTACCTTTATTTAGTCATTTGAAATAGCTGCTTTCACCTGTTGAAACCACCACCTATACTGAACATTTCAAAACTGCAGTACTGGGTACAGAAAAGCTATGTAATCCAGATCCAGCAGAAGGAATCACACTCCTAGTGTGGGTGTGAGAGAGGTACTAAAATGTTCATGTGCAATTGTTATCTCAGACAGAGATAAAATATAAGACACTGTTTTCCCTATAAGCTCAGCCCATTTTAACGGGCTGTGGTTACAAAGAACAACCCCCAGGCTATTTAATATAGAAAAATAAGCATAAAGGAGCTTACGTTATACTCTGCTACTGTTATAACAAATCATTGGAAACACATCAAGGGGAAATCAGTTTACAGTAAAATGTCCCTTTAATGTCCCTTCAAGCCAGAAACAAATTAAATGTGTGTAAGGAAGCTGTAATTTGTTTGTTATATAAGTTATCAGTAATCAGAATTGCAGATGATTTAGTTTACAAGGTTTCCTTTGCTATAGAATTACAGAAGCATTATTGGGAGGGTGTTGAGGGTGGTGATAGGCTAGAGGAGTAGTTTTGTTGTGGAACAGTGAGGATAAGGTCCGTTTTGGTCTTTCTGTGGTTTGTGCTGTTTTTCTGAGAGCAGTAGAGATAGGAGCTGTTTTAGAATAACATATCAGCCAAGTCCTGCCATATTTGGAGGAGCTTATTCCGGGTTTGAGTCTTCAGACAACAATAGCAATGGTCATTATGTTAGTATAAAGTGCACTGTTTTGCAGTTGTTATCTGTTAAATCCAATAAGGGAAATATATGTAGCAATATTAGCCTTGAGAAGACAGTAGGGTGCATTTCCAGCTCTGAAAATGAGAAAAAACACAATTTTCAGAGCTAAATTACACCATAAAGGGCCAAATAAATAATGAAAGTATATCATAAGTATAAGAAAACAACTTATAGAAACATCTCAAGGTGTTTACTGCCCCTTAAACCAAGAACCAAAGTGCCTTGTTCATCTTTGCTCACTTGTAACTGATTTTTAATCAAGCATGATGTAAGATTAGTTTGTCAAATACAGTCAAACATCCTCAATGGAACATTGAATACATTTCTGTTGAGTAAACACTGTGCGTATCTCACGCTCCCTTAAGAGGCCAAAAACAAATTATGTAACCTAAGTATTTTTTTCAGAATGCTGCAAATGATCTAAACCAGCTACATGATTGCTTAGAGCAGTGGCCAAACTCCTTAACGGTTACCCTTAATTGATGAGAAGATAAGACTTACATTCACGGTTAAAAATTAAACTTTCATGATTCAGATAGGGCATGCTATTTTAAATAACTTTCCAATTTACTTTTATCATTAAATTTTCTTTTCTCTCTTGGTATTCTTTGTTGAAAGCTCAACCTAGGTAGGCTCATATGCTAATTTCTAAGCCCTTGAAGGCAGCCTCGGATCTCATTGCATTTTGACAGTTTTTCACAGTTAGACAGCGCTAGTACATGTGTCAAATAGATCGCATTGTGCTCACTCCCGTGGAGTTATTTAAGAGTAAGCACTGGTTGGCTAAAATACATGTCTGTCAAAAGAACTGAGATAAGGGGGTAGTCTGCAGAGGCGTAGATTCAAGCTAATCACAGAGATAAAAAGTATATCAATATAATAGCATTGGTTATGTAAAAAATGTTGATGTAGACTGTCCCTTTAAAGTATTTTTTTAAATTCATTTATATATATATATATATATATATATATATATATATATATATATATATATATATATATATATATGAAAAATTACTGTAATCGCTCTTTAAGACTGTAAGGCCTGTGCTCTTCAGCAAATTAAAATGTTATAACTTGGAAGAAAGCAGAGAGTGAAGGAGTATGTGACAAAAATATTAAAAGGCCTACCTTTCAATTACAACATTGCCGCAGTCTGTCTTACTTTGTACAAACCTACCACCTTGAGTTAGTCATCTTCCATTTTAGAGCAAACCACAGGGGTTGTGGCTTCTCAATGAGGGTTACATAGATTATGGCTTATATAGAGCACAGTGTTGAAATGTATTAAACATTATTATTATGTCACATTCACCATTCAAAAGCATTATGCAAGCTATATAAGCATTTTAATGGTAGAACTAATGTCAAGAGAAGCATGTTAAAGGAAGATTGTACAAATAAATGTTCAATCATTGATTTATAAAAGCAACATTTCAACAAAACCATCAACAGAAAGTACCTACAATCCTGTGATAATTAGCAGGAAATAGCTAATATACCGTGAGCATTAGCAGGAAGTACCTACTATCCAATGAGTATTAGCAGGAAATACTATCACATGTGCATTAGAAGGAAGAACCTACTATCCAATGAGCATTAGCAGGAAATACCCACTATCACATGGGCATTAGAAGAAAGGACCTACTGTCCGATGAGAATTAGCAGGAAAACATAAATTATGCTTACCTGATAATGTCCTTTCCTTCTGTACAGGGAGAGTCCACGGCTGCATTACCTACTTGTGGGAAATACTGAACCTGGCCACCAGGAGGAGGCAAAGACACCCTACCCAAAGGCTTAAAAACCTCCCCCATTTCCCTCATACCCTAGTCATTCTGCAAAGGGAACAAGGAACAGTAGGAGAAATATCAAGGTGACAAAAAAAAATGTGCCAGAAGAACAAAATAAAATTTAGGGCCGTCCATCGGAGAACACTGGCGGGGAGCTGTGGAATCTCCCTTTACAGAAGGAAAGGAAATTATCAGGTAAGCATAATTTATGTTTCCCTTCTTAATACATGGAGAGTCTACAGCTGCATTCCTTACTTGTGGGAAATGTATACCCCACCCTCCAGTGGACACTGAATGCTAATGGGAGTGAATAAAAGAGAGATGGCCCCTTTTTATTTGAGGGGACCACAGCCTGCAAAATCCTTCCACCCGAAGGTTGCTTCCACAAAAGCAAATAATTCTGTAAACATTTTTTTTTGAAAAAGGAATGTAAGGAGGCCCAGATAGTCGCCCTACCAGACTAATCCATAGAGGCTTCATGTAAAGGACCCAAAAGGACGACACCGCTCTCGTAGAATGAGCCTTAATCCTCTGAGGAGGCTTGTGTCCCGCTGTCTCATAGACAAAGCGGAAGATACTCCTCAACAAACAGATAAGGAAGTCGAAGGTGCCTTCCGACCCTTACACTTCCCAGATAGATAACAAAAAGAGAAAAATCTGTCTATTCCTAAGGAACTAGAGGAAAAAACCTCAGTTACGAATCCATATTATGTGTAAAACTTTCCTTCAAGAAGAAGGAATAGGACATAAGAAAGAAACCACATACTATTGATTGAAGTTGCAAATTGACATGACCTTAGGAAGAAAACCTAACTAGGTTCGAAGAACAGTCCTATTATCGTGAAAACATCAGATAAGGAGGGTCACATTGCAAGGACGCAATCTCAGAGACTTCTGCACGCAGAAGCAATAAGAACTAAAGTCGACCTCAAGCATAGGCTCAAAAGTAGCCTGATGCAAAACCTTAAGAACAAGGTGTAAATTCCAAGGGGAAGCATCAGATCGACACCTCAGCCTGATCATAGTCAGAGTCCTAACCCAAAATTGTACATCTGAAAGCACAGCTAGCCTCCGGAATGGAACAGACAGGGCTAAAACTTGTCACAAACAAGAAACTAACTAAGAGGCCCTTTTCCAGACCATCCTGGAGAAAAGGAAAAAATCCTGGTAGACTTAATAGAGTGCCAGGATGAACCACGCTCTTCACAGAAGAAACAGATCCTCTATGCCTCAAGATAGATGATGAGGAACCAGCCTACGCACTTGAAGGAGAGGACCTTACCTTTGAGAAACCCTCTCCTGGCCAAGACCAAGCGTAATCTCTACGCAATCTGCCTCAGAGAATTTCAGATCTGATGAGCAAAGAGACCCTGGTCCATCAGACCTTGCGACCAGGTAACCCCCATGGAGGGGAGGACGACATCCCCACTAAAAGGCCATGAACCACGATCCTTGCGGTCACAATGAAACAAACAGTAACACTGACGTCTGCTCCTGCTAGGTTTGAGCCACCATTTGAGTAAGGAGTGAAATGGCAGAAAAAGGAAAAATTATATGGAACCTCCAAGGCCCCACTAATGTATCCATTAGCACCGCCTGAGGAACCCGAACTACAACTCACTATGGGTAACTAGGAATTGAAACAGGACGTCCTAAGATTTTCATCCGCGTCCCTTTCCAGAGTAAAAAATCCAAAACCCCTCGGATGAAGATCTTATCCCCAGATAAGGGGAATGTCTCTAAAGAACATCCAAACCGGATGACCACTCCCGGAGAGTGGATTGCTGATAGTGAGAAGTAGCGGGCCTCCGCTCACTACCAAACCCGAGATACTACCCTCATTTCCTGGGAAACCTCTCGTTCCCCTCAGATAGAGCTCCAAGCCCCCAAGAGTAGGTCTATAAACAGGGACTTAACCCAGTATTCAAAACCTTCAGAGCAAAAATATTGCCTGAAGATCCAAATGTAATCAAGAGGGAAACCTCCGAAAACCACGGATCCCATGCCCTATCACCATCCTGACGGGCTTGTGACCTAAGTCAGCATTGCCCCGGACAAAATAAGAAAATGTCCCTCAGAACAGAGAGATCTGGACAAAGATACTAGAGAGCGATGCTCTCAACTAGTAGTCCAGGTAAACCTGTTAAAACAGATTCTAAACCAGCGCCACTCCACTTCCTCAGCATACACTGAAGCTGAGATGAAAACTGTCAAAAGGAACGAAGTCCAAGATGGACCACATGACCCTCATTACCACCAAAATGCAGAGTCAGCGATGGCCTGAAGGAGGTCTGGAGGGCACGACCTGATGAAGCTATCTCATAACTTCACCAGTCCGATAAAAGGTCTATGCAGACTAAAATAACATCCAGGAATCCCACCCTGGTGCCTAATTCCAGAGAACTCTGGTCTAGATTTTTTCCAACTCTCAGGATCGAAGAAGGCAGATGAAATCCTTAATGTTCTTCTAACAGACGAGACGATGGTGATTGAATCAGAATCATCTAAACAAGAGTATCCACCGATAGATCTGGATTCTGGCAACTGCCAAAGAATCCCTTGGTTCCTAAAAAGCTCTGAAACCTAAATGGAGGAGCAATGTACTGGAACTGCTGGTCTAGAAAAACCAACCTTAGGAATCGAAATGTTCCCTGAGGAGGAAAGAAAAAGGTACGACACCCTTCCCCAACAGTGGACCTGCCCTGCTCTTCCCATACCAAGGGTAGAGAGGACTCTATAGTCTCCCTCAGAACGAGGATCCCAAAGGAGCGGGAGGCCCCTCCCTCTATGGGACCAGGAAGAATGGTTTGACTGATAACTCAAACCTCACTCTGTGAAAGACCCCGGGAAAATGACTCCAAAGAAGGACAAGACCCAAGAGTAATGGCACCCCTCTTTCAGTCTGTAAGACAGGATTGAAGGAAGGAAACTGCCCTGGGGGGCAGAGACTTGAATCCTAGCTAAGACCTCTAAGACCCATGGGTCCGTTACGTCCCTGAACCAAGCGACTGGAGGAACTTCGTTCCTTTTGACAGTTTTCATCTCAGCTTCAGTGTATGCTGAGGAAGTGGAGTGGCGCTGGTTTAGAATCTGTTTTAACAGGTTTACCTGGACTACTAGTTGAGAGCATCGCTCTCTAGTATCTTTGTCCAGATCTCTCTGTTTTTTAGGGATCTCCCTTTATTCCTTTCCTGGATGTTAAAGGAATAGTAAACACCAAAAATGCTAAAGTTTAAAAAGATAGATAATACCTTTATTTACAAATCCCCAGTTTTGCATAACCATATACTTTTAACCTCTGTAATTACCTTGTATCTAAGTTTCTGCTGAATGCCTCCTTATCTCAGATCTTTTAACAGGCAATTAGTGCTAACTCTTAAATAACTTCACGTGCATGTGCACAATGTTATATGAAACACATGAACTAACGTTCTCTAGCTGTGAAAAACTGTCAAATTCAGAGGCCAACTGTCCAATCAGCAAGTACTACCCAGGTGCTGAACCACAAAGGGGCTGGCTCTTGAGCTTACATTGTTTCTTTTTCAAATAAATATACCAAGAGAACGAAGAATAATTGATAATAGGAGTAAATTAGAAAGTTGCTTAAAATTGCATGCTCTATCTGAATCACGAAAGTTTAATTTTGACTAGACTATTCCTTTAAACAGTAAGGGCCAGATTACGAGTGGAAATATATCCTCTACAGCTAAGGGGATAATCAAAATATTTTTAGATCCAGACACTACTAGACTAGACTATCCCTTTAATGTCCCTTTCAGATGTAGCTACCTAAAGAACTCTATGTCGCTCCAGAGTTCTGTTTATGGGATTGAGGAACAGAAATGTAGTCCTTTAGAAAGCACACTAATGCCTAGATTTAGAGTTCTGCGTTATCCGTCAAAAGCAGCGTTAAGGGGTCCTAACGCTGCTTTTTACCGCCCGCTAGTATTTAGAGTCAGTCAGGAAAGGGTCTAACACTCACTTTCCAGCCGCGACTTTTCCATACCGCAGATCCCCTTACGCCAATTGCGTATCCTATCTTTTCAATGGGATCTTCCTAACGCTGGTATTTAGAGTCTTGGCTGAAGTGAGCGTTAGAACTCTAACGACAAAACTCCAGCCGCAGAAAAAAGTCAGGAGTTAATAGCTTTATGGGCTAACGCCGGTTTATAAAGCTCTTAACTACTGTGCTCTAAAGTACACTAACACCCATAAACTACCTATGTACCCCTAAACCGAGGCCCCCACTCTAATAAATTTTTTTAACCCCTAATCTGCCGACCGCACACCGCCGCCACATACATTATCTCTACGAACCCCTAATCTGCTGCCCCTAACATCGCCGACACTTACATAATATTTATTAACCCCTAATCTGACCCCCCAACGTTGCCGCTACCTTACCTACACTTATTAACCCCTAATTTGCCGACCGGACCTAGCCGCCACTATAATAAATGTATTAACCCCTAAACCGCCGCACTTCCGTCTCAAATACCCTATAATAAATAGTATTAACCCCTAATCTGCCCTCCCTAACATCTTTGACACCTAACTTCAAGTATTAACCCCTAATCCGCCGTCCGGACCTCGCCGCCACTCTAATAAATGTATTAACCCTTAAAGCTAAGTCTAACCCTAACACTAACACCCCCCTAAGTTAAATATAATTTTTATCTAACAAAATAAATTAAATCTTATTAAATAAATTATTCCTATTTAAAGCTAAATACTTACCTGTGAAATAAATCCTAATATAGCTAACAATATAACGAATAATTATATTGTAGCTATTTTAGGATTTATATTTATTTTACAGGCAACTTTGTATTTATTTTAACTAGGTACAATAGCTATTAAATAGTTATTTACTATTTAATAGCTACCTAGTTAAAATAATAATAACAAAATTACCTGTAAAATAAATCCTAACCTAAGTTACAATTAAACCTAACACTACACTATCAATAAATAAATTAACTAAACTACCTACAATTACCTACAATTAAATCAACTAAACTACAAAAAAAACAAAACACTAAATTACAAAAAATAAAAAAAAAAGATTACAAGAATTTTAAACTAATTACACCTACTCTAAGCCCCCTAAAAAAATAACAAAGCCCCCCAAATTAAAAAAATGCCCTACCCTATTCTAAAATAAAAAGTTAACAGTTCTATTACCTTACCAGCCCTTAAAAGGGCTTTTTGCGGGGCATGCCCCAAAGAAATCAGCTATTTTGCCTGTAAAAAAAAAATACAATACCCCCCCAACATTACAACCCACCACCCACATACCCCTAATCTAACCCACCCAAACCCCCCTTAAAAAACCTAACACTAAGCCGCTGAAGATCTCCCTACCTTGTATTCACCCAGCCGGGTATCACCGATCCGTCCAGAAGAGGTCCTCCAGAGGGTCCGAAGTCTTCATCCTATCCGGCCAGAAGAGGTCCTTCAGAGGCTCGGAAGTCTTCATCCAGGCGACATCTTCTATCTTCTTCCATCCGGAGCGGAGCGGGTCCATCTTGAAGCAGCCGGCGCGGATCCATCCTCTTCTAACGACGTCCTAAGTCCGAATGAAGGTTCCTTTAAAAGACGTCATCCAAGATGGCGTCCCTCGAATTCCGATTGGCTGATAGGATTCTATCAGCCAATCGGAATTAAGGTAGGAAAAATCTGATTGGCTGATTGAATCAGCCAATCAGATTCAAGTTCAATCAGATTGGCTGATCCAATCAGCCAATCAGATTGAGCTTGCATTCTATTGGCTGATCAGAACATTTTTTGCAGCTCAAACTGCCCCATTGTTTCCTATGGGGGAATCGTGCACGAGCACGTTTTTCCAGCTGGCCGCTACCATAAGCAACGCTGGTATTTAGAGTTGAAGTGGCAGTAAATATGCCTCTACGCTCCCTTTTTGGAGCCTAAAGCAGCCCTTCAGAGAACTCTAAATACCAGCGTTATTTAAAAGGTGCGGGGGGGAAAAACCATGCGTATCTAACGCACCCCTTTGGCCGTAAAACTCTAAATCTAGCCGTAATTTTTGTTGTTGTTGGTGTGTAGTCTGGAAAGGTTTATCACATATATATCACTTTTTTTATTTATTTATTTTATTTAAATAGATTTTTATTTCCTTTTAATACACTGGCTAACATGTACTGCACATTTTCATCATGTGCAAGAGACATTTGTTTTTTTTAATTCACTATCTCTTTAAAGGATATGTTACACTGTTTGTACATGACCACACAATAAAATGTATTGTTTTCCCTTTAAACATTTTACTTTTACTACAATTGATGAGAATTAGAGATATTTCCAGCACGATATATGTTCTGCCACCTACTCAATGTTACATAAAATGACAGCATTCATTCTGTTAGATACAGACGGCTGCTCTGAGAACTGCCAAACATACAAGACATTGCTTTACATGAAAGGCACGTAGTCATCTTCAGCATTTTAGCAGAAAGCTATTAACATAATCACTACTAATGATGGTTTAATGGGAAATGATAACCCTGATTAAAAGCTGGTTCAACCCCTTCTTTTTTATTGTTTAAATGTTAAAACTCAAGTTTCTGAATTCTGTTCTAGAAATAAAAGGTAGAGACATCTTTAGAACACACATACGGAAGCGAAAATATAATCTAATTAGACTGAAAGCCAGGAGGAAAAAGTCAAAGAAATCGGGCATAAAATCATCAGTGCAGTAAGGGTTAAAGATTCTTATCAAAGATACAGTAAATGGCTCTCATTGATGCTGTGAAATACAGTATTTAATTTGTACTCAGTTGTAGAACTATTTGATTCCCACAGCAAATCAATCACTTTTCCTTATGCAAACCATAAAAAGAATTCTTTTGTTTTGACCCAGAAGCACTTGAGATACCAAGATATATAAAGGCAAGATACAGACAGCCTCAGCTATGTAAAATACCCAATTCACTGCCCTAATTACACGGAGCTATGTTATGCTAAACTATATAAAAACAAGAGAATAGGCAATGCATAAAACAACAATTATAGGATTAGTTGTATTATTTTGTAAAAGCAGAAAGACTCCTGGAGAGAAATCCTATATTTTTTTTATGATTTTTTTTTTACTTTTTAAAACATGCTAGTTCTATTCAAGGTTTATTTTTCAGTTTGTATTTGAAATCATTATTTCTGCTGTCTAAAATTCCCATTCACAAGTTACAGGTCAAGAAAAGAATAGTGAATAGCAGCTTCATATTTAAAGAGCATCTTTGCTGTATAGGTAAAGGCAAGTTGCTTATAGTAGCTAAAACATTTTTTAAATCTCTTTAACTCATTACAAAGTTATGGTAACTGAGTATGGAACAAAATAAAAAACATAGCTATACACTTTTTGTCAAATCTTACAAATCCCAAATGTCCTGGATTTTGAAAGAATCTTTTGCTTTGGGAGCTCTGCTGACCCTGCTGCAGCTACCGGCTAGCACGTTATTAAATACCAATTTGCTGATGACCGCCTCGCCACATCTCAAAACTGCCCATGTTTTGTAATATTTGCGACTGGGTTACATTTTCCAACCCATGTAACGCGTACGGCCAGGCCTCCGCAGGATCTAATCAATAATCTGCAGGTCGCCCCTACCTCTCCAACGTGAGCGCACTCTAGAATATCTCCCCCTTGCTCTGTCTGCAAATATTACAGAACAATGGCACTAACCAACAGATTTGTATGCATACGTTATATATATAAGCAGTGCAGAGCATGTAATCATATAATAAATATGTGGCTAAATAAATAAATCAATAAGTATTTTTTACTATTTGTAAATTAAATATTTAAAAGTATAAAGAAATATAATGTTGCTGTCTAATTTACCTCAATTAATTTGCTTTTCACTAGGCTCGATAGTTACTACAGGGTTGATTCTCACTTGCTTCTCCTTTCTGTATACTAAGGTAAACAGTTAATCACTACCATCCTCTATTTACTTTAGCTTAAAGGGACAGTCAAGTCCAAAAAAAACTTTCATGTTTCAAATAGGGCATGTAATTTTAGACAACTTTCCAATTTACTTTTATCACCAATTTTGCTTTGTTCTTTTGGTATTCTTAGTTGAAAGCTAGACCTAGAAAGGCTCATATGATAATTTCTAAGCCCTTGAAGGCCGCCTCTAATCACATGCTTTTGTATTTGCTTTTCACAGCGGGGGGGACCTAGTTCAGGTAATCCCTATAGATAACATTGTGAGCACGCCCGTGGATTGTGGCAGACACTGCTCTAATTGGCTAAAATGAAAGTCAAAAGATAATAAATAAAATGTCATGTGATCAGGGGGCTGGCAGAAGATGTTTAGATACAAGTTAATCACAGAGGTAAAAAGTGTATTATTATAACTGTGTTGGTTATGCAAAACTGGGGAATGGGTAATAAAGGAACTATCTATCTTTTAAAACAACAAAAATTCTGGTGTTGACTGTCCCTTTAAGTGTAGGAAAGCCCAGAGCGAATAGAAAGTATGCACACACAGAAATAGGATGGATGCAGGGAGAAAGATATTCTTGAGCGCGCTCATATTGGAGAAATAGGGTAGGTTGGAAAATGTAACGCGGTCGGCAAATATTACAGAACACCCACTCTTGGCAAACTCCACATCAAGCTCCGCCCACTAAAATCTCAAAGGGATTAACAGTGCATTTAAAAAAATAATAAATTCACTTTATTCTTCTGTTGAAAGACATCACTGCAGTAGTTCTAATGCACATGCAACCTGCAGCCTGTACAGTTGTACACCTGGACATTTCCCCCATGAGCAGTAAATAGGGAAACTAAACCCAAATATTTATGTATATTTAAATATATGATTCAGATAGAGCATGCAATTTTAAGCAACTTTCTAATTTACTCCTGTTATTAATTTTACTTTGTTTTCTTGTCATCTTTATTTCAAAAAGCAGGAACGTAAACTTTGGAGCCAGCCCATTTTTGGTTCAGCACCTGGGTAGTGCTTGCTGATTGGTGGCTAAGCTTACATTCCTGCCTTTTCTAATAAAGATACCAAGTGAACAAACAAAAAATGATAAAAGGAGTAAATTAGAAAGTTGACAGTCTACACCAGAAATGTTATTGTTTAAAAAGATAGATATTCCCTTGATTACCCATTCCATAGTTTTGCATAACCAACACAGTTAAATTAATACACATTTTACCTCTGTGATTACCATGCATCTAAGCCTATGCAAACTACCCCCTTATTTCAGTTCTTTTAACAGACATCCATTTTAGCCAATCAAAGCTGGCTCACTGGAACTCCACATGTGTGAGCACAGTGTTATCTATATGACACACATGAACTAACACCCTCTAAAGGTGAAAAACTGTCAAAATGCCCCAAGAGAAGAGGCGACCTTCAAGGGCTTAGAATTTAGCATATGAACCTCCTAGGTTTAGCTTTCAACTAAGAATACCAGGAGAACAAAGCAAAATTGGTGATAAAAGTAAATTGGAAAATTGTTTAAAATTACATTATCTATCCGAATCAAGAAAGTTTATTTTGGACTAGACTGTCCCTTTAAAATTGCATGCTCTATATAGATCATGGAAGAAAAAAAACATAATTTATGCTTACCTGATAAATTTATTTCTCTTGTAGTGTGTTCAGTCCACGGGTCATCCATTATGGGATATATTCTCCTTCCCAACAGGAAGTTGCAAGAGGATCACCCAAGCAGAGCTGCTATATAGCTCCTCCCCTCACATGTCATATCCAGTCATTCGACCGAAACAAGACGAGAAAGGAGAAACTATAGGGTGCAGTGGTGACTGGAGTTATAATTTGAAATTTAGAACCTGCCTCAAAAAAAGACAGGGCGGGCCGTGGACTGAACACACTACAAGAGAAATAAATTTATCAGGTAAGCATAAATTATGTTTTCTCTTGTTAAGTGTGTTCAGTCCACGGGTCATCCATTACTTATGGGATACCAATACCAAAGCTAAAGTACACGGATGATGGGAGGGACAAGGCAGGAACATTAAACAGAAGGAACCACTGCCTGTAGAACCTTTCTCCCAAAAACAGCCTCCGAAGAAGCAAAAGTGTCAAATTTGTAAAATTTGGAAAAAGTATGAAGCGAAGACCAAGTTGCAGCCTTGCAAATCTGTTCAACAGAGGCCTCATTCTTAAAGGCCCAGGTGGAAGCCACAGCTCTAGTGGAATGAGCTGTAATTCTTTCAGGAGGCTGCTGTCCAGCAGTCTCATAGGCTAAACGTATTATGCTACAAAGCCAAAAAGAGAGAGAGGTAGCCAAAGCCTTTTGACCTCTCCTCTGTCCAGAGTAAACGACAAACAGAGAAGAAGTTTGCCGAAAATCTTTAGTTGCCTGTAAGTAGAACTTCAGGGCACGGACCACGTCTAGATTATGCAAAAGACGTTCCTTCTTTGAAGAAGGATTAGGACATAATGATGGAACAACAATCTCTTGATTGATATTTCTGTTAGAAACAACCTTAGGTAAAAACCCAGGTTTAGTACGCAGGACTACCTTGGCTGAATGAAAGATCAGATAAGGGGAATCACAATGTAAGGCAGATAACTCAGAGACTCTTCGAGCCGAGGAAATAGCCATCAAAAACAGAACTTTCCAAGATAAAAGTTTAATATCAATGGAATGAAGGGGTTCAAACGGAACACCCTGAAGAACTTTAAGAACCAAGTTTAAGCTCCAAGGAGGAGCAACAGTTTTAAACACAGGCTTAATTCTAGTCAAAGCCTGACAAAAGGCCTGGACGTCTGGATTCTCTGCCAGACGCTTGTGTAAAAGAATAGACAGAGCAGAAATCTGTCCCTTTAGTGAACTAGCGGATAAGCCCTTTTCTAAACACTCTTGTAGAAAGGACAATATCCTAGGAATCCTAACCCTACTCCATGAGTAACTCTTGGATTCACACCAATATAAATATTTACGCCATATTTTATGGTAAATTTTTCTGGTAACAGGTTTCCGAGCCTGTATTAATGTATCAATAACCGAATCCGAAAACCCACGCTTTGAAAGAATCAAGCGTTCAATTTCCAAGCAGTCAGCCTCAGAGAAATTAGGTTTGGATGGTTGAAAGGACCCTGAATTAGAAGGTCCTGCCTCAGGGGTAGAGACCATGGTGGACAGGACGACATGTCCACTAGGTCTGCATACCAGGTCCTGCGTGGCCACGCAGGCGCTATCAGAATCACAGATGCTCTCTCCTGTTTGATCCTGGCAATCAGTCGAGGTAGCAACGGAAAAGGTGGAAACACATAAGCTATGTTGAAAACCCAAGGGGCTGCTAGTGCATCTACCAGCACCGCACCCGGGTCCCTGGACCTGGATCCGTAACAAGGAAGCTTGGCGTTCTAGCGAGATGCCATGAGATCCAGATCCGGTTTGCCCCAATGATGAATCAGTTGAGCAAATACCTCCGGGTGAAGTTCCCACTCCCCCGGATGAAAAGTCTGGCGACTTAGAGAATCCGCCTCCCAGTTCTCCACGCCTGGAATGTAGATCGCTGACAGGTCGCAAGAGTGAGACTCTGCCCAGCGAATTATCTTCGAGACTTCCAACATCGCTAGGGAACTCCTGGTTCCCCCTTGATGATTGATGTAAGCCACAGTCGTGATGTTGTCCGACTGAAATCTGATGAACCTCAGTGTTGCTAACTGAGGCCAAGCTAGAAGAGCATTAAATATTGCTCTTAATTCTAGAATGTTTATCGGGAGGAGCTTCTCCTCCTGAGTCCACGATCCCTGAGCCTTCAAGGAGTTCCAGACTGCTCCACAGCCTAGAAGGCTGGCATCTGTTGTTACAATCGTCCAATCTGGTCTGCGAAAAGTCATTCCTTTGGACAGATGAACCCGTGATAACCACCAGAGAAGAGAATCTCTGGTCTTCTGGTCCAGATTTAGCAAAGGGGACAGATCTGAGTAATCCCCGTTCCATTGACTTAGCATGCATAGTTGCAGCGGTCTGAGATGTAGGCGCGCAAATGGCACTATGTCCATTGCCGCGACCATTAAGCCGATTACTTCCATGCACTGAGCTACTGATGGGCTTGGAATGGAGTGAAGGACACGGCAAGCATTGAGAATCTTTAATAACCTGGACTCCGTCAGGTAAATCTTCATCTCTACAGAATCTATAAGAGTCCCTAGAAAAGGGACCCTTGTGAGTGGTAACAGAGAACTCTTTTCCACGTTCACTTTCCACCCATGCGACCTCAGAAATGCTAGAACTATCTCTGTATGAGACTTTGCATTTTGAAAACTTGACGCTTGTATCAGAATGTCGTCTAGGTACGGAGCCACCGCTATGCCTCGTGGTCTTAGTACCGCCAGAAGTGAGCCCAGAACCTCTCAGAAAATTCTCGGGGCCGTAGCCAACCCGAAGGGAAGAGCTACGAACTGGTAATGCCTGTCTAGAAAGGCAAACCTTAGGTACCGATAATGATCTCTGTGAATCGGTATGTGAAGGTAGGCATCCTTTAAGTCCACTGTGGTCATATATTGACCCTCTTGGATCATGGGTAGGATGGTCCGAATGGTTTCCATCTTGAACGATGGAACCCTTAGGAATTTGTTTAAGATCTTTAAGTCTAAGATTGGTCTGAAGGTTCCCTCTTTTTTGGGAACCACAAACAGATTTGAATAAAACCCTTGCCCCTGTTCCATTCGCGGAACTGGGTGGATCACTCCCATCACTAAGAGGTCTTGTACACATTGTAGAAATGCCTCTTTCTTTACTAGGTTTGTTGATAACCTTGACAGATGGAACCTCCCTTGTGGAGGAGAAGTTTTGAAATCCAGAAGGTATCCCTGAGATATAATCTCCAACGTCCAAGGATCCTGTACATCTCTTGCCCAAGCCTGGGTGAAGAGAGAAAGTCTGCCCCCCACTAGATCCGTCTCGTGAAAGGGGGCCCTGTCTTCATGCTGTCTTAGGGGCGGAAGTAGGCTTTCTGGCCTGCTTGCCCTTGTTCCATGACTGGTTGCCTTTCCAACCCTGTCTGTAACGAGCAGTAGTTCCTTCCTGTTTTGGAGCGGAGGAAGTTGATGCTGCTCCTGCCTTGAAAGAACGAAAGGCACGAAAATTAGACTGTTTGGCCTTTGATTTGGCCCTGTCCTGAGGAAGGGTGTGGCCCTTACCTCCAGTAATGTCAGCAATAATTTCCATCAATCCGGGCCCGAATAAGGTCTGCCCTTTGAAAGGAATGTTCAGTAGTTTAGACTTAGAAGTTACATCTGCTGACCAGGATTTAAGCCATAGCGCTCTGCGTGCCTGTATGGCGAATCCGGAGTTCTTAGCCGTAAGTTTGGTTAAATGCACTACGGCATCCGAAACAAACGCATTAGCCAGCTTAAGGGTTCTAATCTTGCTCAAAGACTCATCCAATGGTGCTGTGCGAATCGCCTCTTCCAGAGACTCAAACCAGAATGCCGCTGCAGCAGTGACAGGCGCAATGCATGCAAGAGGCTGTAATAAAACCTTGTTGAACAAACATTTTCTTAAGGTAACCCTCTAATTTTTTATCCATTGGATCTGAGAAAGCACAGCTATCCTCCACCGGGATAGTGGTACGCTTGGCTAAAGTAGAAACTGCTCCCTCCACCTTAGGGACCGTCTGCCATAAGTCTCGTGTGGTGGCATCTATAGGGAACATTTTTCTAAATATCGGAGGAGGGGAAAAAGGCACACCGGGTCTATCCCACTCCTTGCTAATAATCTCTGTAAGCCTCTTTGGTATAGGAAAAACGTCAGTACACACCGGTACCGCATAGTATTTATCCAGCCTACATAATTTCTCTGGGATTGCCACCGTGTCACAATCATTCAGAGCCGCTAACACCTCCCCTAGCAACACACGGAGGTTCTCAAGCTTAAATTTAAAATTTGAAATTTCTGAATCCGGTCTCCCCGAATCAGAACCGTCACCCACAGAATGAAGCTCTCCGTCCTCATGTTCTGCAAATTGTGACACAGTATCAGACATGGCTCTCGTGTCATCGGCGCGCTCTGTCCTTAACCCAGAGCTGTCGCGCTTGCCTCTTAACTCGGGCATATTGTATAATACTTCTTTCATAACATTAGCCATATCATGTAAAGTGATTTGTAAGGGCCTTGATGTACTTGGCGCCTCAATCTCACGCACCTCCCGAGCGGGAGACGAAGGTACTGACACGTGAGGAGAGTTAGACGGCATAACTTCCCCCTCGTTGTCTGGTGATAATTTCTTTATCGGTACAGATTGACTTTTATTCAAAGTAATATCAATACAATTGGTACACATATTTCTATTGGGCTCCACATCGGCTTTTAAACATAATGAACAAGCAGATTCCTCTGTATCAGACATGTTTAAACAGATTAGCAATGAAGCTAGCAAGCTTGGAAATTACTTCAATAAGTTTACAAGCAATATAAAAAACGCAGCAGCGCTTTTTTTAAAAAAAAAAACAAAAAAAAAAACACAGTTGAATAACAAAGAACCAATTCAGTTATAGTCAACCATTCTTTAAATGTATTAATTAGCAGAGGATTGCACCCATTAGCAAAAGGATGATTAACCCCTCAGTACCCAAAAAAACGGATATCAAATTAAGATTTAACGTTTTTTATCACAGTCAAACACACTGTCACAGGTCTGCTGTGACTGATTACCTCCCTCAAAAACGAATTTTGAAGACCCCTGAGCTCTCTAGAGACGTCCTGGATCAAGGAGGAAGAAGCAGGAAGACTGTGCTAGAATTTTAACTGCGCAACAAGGCGCTAAAAAAGGCCCCTCCCGCTCATTTACAACAGTGGGAGACCTGATATAACGGTTTCTATGCAGAAATATACGTTAGCCATGTGGAAAAAAAGAGAAATTCATGCCCAAAAGGATTTATCACCAAAGTACCTCACAAAACGAATAACATGCCAGTAAACGTTTTGAAAACTTCTTTTAATGTCATGCAAAGTTATCACTAAGCCTGCTACCAGTCGCTTCCACTGCAGATAAGGCTTAAGCATTATTTCAGTATAAACAGTATTTTCTCAGTCAAATTCTAGTCCCTAGAAAATAACTCTACTGTGCATACATTCATCAGCCTGATACCAGTCACTACTACTGCATTTAAGGCTGTACTTACATCATACGGGTAACAGCAGTGTTTTCTTAGTCAATTCCATTGCCAGAAAATATTGTACTGCACATACCTCATTTGCGGAGGACCCCGCATGCTATTCCCATGTTCTGAAGTTACCCCACTCCTCAGAATGTCGAGAACAGCCAGTGGATCTTAGTTACGCCTGCTAAGATCATAGAAAACGCAGGCAGTTTCTTCTTCCAAATACTGCCTGAGATAGAAAAACAGCACACTCCAGTGCCATTTAAAATAACAAACTTTTGATTGAAGAATAATTAAGTAAAAACTCCAACTCCTCCCGCGACCTCCTTCTTTGTTGAGGGTTGCAAGAGAATGACTGGGTATGACATGTGAGGGGAGGAGCTATATAGCAGCTCTGCTTGGGTGATCCTCTTGCAACTTCCTGTTGGGAAGGAGAATATATCCCATAAGTAATGGATGACCCGTGGACTGAACACACTTAACAAGAGAAAATGGGTTTGGTATCCCTTTAAGGAAGAAATTGCATCAAACCATTAATTCAGAAAAATAAAGTAAATAATTTAGTCTTATGTCTCAGGATGTAAGTTATGTGCGGATAAATATAAGAATATATAATTAACTCAATTACTGTGTTAAAATCGGTATACAAATAAAATTAAAAATATATGGCAAATGGTCCATTCATTTATTGGATTATTTTATTAAAAGAACCACTTGCTATGCAACCAAGCACCTACATTCAAAACGATCTAGGCAGAATGGTGGGTCTGTTAGACAAAAAACAGTTTATTGTTACCACTTTTATATCCCTTCAATTTATTTATCTTTATTTTAAACTATTGGCTAAATCAGTATTTCAGATGGATAAATCAGACCAGTATTTATATATCCATTTTAAATATAGAAGATTTATTTAAAATAATATTTTTCTTATTATCCATATCTGTTTTTTTTTTAGCTAAAACTGAAGGCATGCATTTTCTGGAGTTAAATGAATAGTGTACCATAAATTTGTTTTTCCCTTACTGAATTTCCAATGACAGTGGCAGAATATAAAATGTATGATAAATTGTTTCTTTTAGTTTATTTTTGTATATTTTTCTTTGAAACCATAACCCATTAAAATCTGTATACATACGCACATACATATACACACACATCACAGCCCTTTCCAGTCAAATACCTTGTCAAATAAAATATATACCTAATAATATTTATAGGACATATTTTAATCAGAGAGTGTATATATGAGTGTAATAGTTTATTGTTATGTATTTATGTTGTGTTTGGTGTAATTTTTTTTTAACCCTTACACAAGAAGGTAGATTTACGAAGCAGCAGGTGCTGCTATCTGCCCCCGTACTTTCCAGCTCGCCGGAAATGTAAGTTAAGAAACAGCGGTCATAAGACTGCTGCTTCTTAACTCGGCCGCCACCTCTGAGGTGGTCGACAGTATTCAGCCCGATCCGATACGATTGGGTTGATTGACACCCCCTGCTAGCGGCCGATTGGCCGCGAATGTGCAGGGGGCAGCATTGCACAAACATTTCACTAGAAATGCTTGTGCAATGATAAGGCATTTATCAATGTGCGGCAGACATGATCCGCTATAGCGGATCATGCCCGCTCGCACATTGATAAATCTATACCTAGGACTTCAGGTACACTAATAAGTTTAGTGCAAATATTGTTTGCACATGAGGTTTACTTTCAACTTGTAATATGAGCTAGTTAGCAAGATTGCAATATTGCTTATTGCAGACATCCTAACCTGCAAAAACTAATTTCAGGGAGGTGGGTTCACCCGCTACTGCACCGCCGCCACCCCCCCCCTCCCAGTTATATATTGGACACCTTGAAACCCTAAATAAGATAGGGATCATGGTACTTGGAGTTTCAGGGACATTGCATTACATTTGCTGGATATTTGTGATGAGCGCCTCCTAAGCCTGCACAAGGAGACTATCAGTGAGTATTGAGGCTGGTCAGTCAGTATAATACTCACTTGTGTATGTTATTGTGCTGACAGCTACTGTGTAAGGAAGGGGAGGGAGACTGAGCACTACACAGTAAGGAACAGACTAGAGCTGCTGCGTCTGAGGCTTCAGCGTGTGATCTATGTGCAAGTTATAAGGGGGCAGATAATATTCCTACAGCAGATCCTACTGTGCTCTAGTTACAAATGGGAGTTTTATAAAGTGATCCTATTGCAGAATGACTTTGTCAGAGCTTGATCTACAAGACTGTCTGCTCTACAGCTTCTCACCAACCCCCTGAATAACAAGCAGGACAGTGCTGGATGGTGATAGCCGGGGTGTAAGTAGGTAAGTGCACCTGTGATGTGCTTCTCAGCTCTGTATTATCCTGCAGTAGTAATTCATTAATGGTTATTAGGTAGTCTGTTTATATAGCGTACGTAAGTATAGAAGTCTGTGTCCCACTTACTTCAATCCCCGGTGTAGTATGACGTCACTATCTAGCTGTACCGGGTGGTTACCACAGCAACACAGGAAGTGGAACAGTGAATGAAGCAGCCAGCAGCCAATCACGTAATTAGAAAGGAAACTAAGCAATCGCACACGCACAGTGAGAGTTACTGCCTAGTAAAAGAGAGAGAGCATGCATAACGATTTGTTTTGTGTTGTCAGATGATCACACAAAAAATCGTTATGCACGCTCTGTTAGCTGAAGAAATAAATTATTACCACTTGGGTTAGCTGCCTTCCGGGATAGTTCAGTTCATTTGCAGGCGTCAGGGAGCAGGTATTTGAATGCGGGAGACTCCCGGAGCTTCCGGGAGACTTGGGATGTCTGTTATTGCGTCCCTCACTAATAATAACGTGCCACTTGTAATCTAGTCTGTATACCAAAGCCCAATACTTAGAAAGAACAATTAAAAATTCATATTTAATTACTTATCTCTTTTCCCCCACTAGGAGGGTATTTTCTTCAGCTGTCTATGATTACACAGCTTTTCTAAAGCCAATACTTAAGTACAGAAACTTTCAGTATAGGTAGTGATACAACAGGCAAAATCAAGTATTTCACAGGCCAATGTAAACATATATTCGCTATTTGTAAACAATTTAATACACTCTAGCAGGTAAAATGACTAATTGGGAACAAAGTAAAGGGGATAAATATTTAGGGAAAACCGTCCCTTTAAAAAACAGTGATTTCTTTATTGTGGAACAAATTATAGAGGAAACGTCCAATGACTGCATGTCCCTTGTATTATGGGATTTATTTTATTATGAGTAGAGTAAATATAAAATATATATTGCTTTTTAAAGCTCTAAAGTACAGAATAGAGTCCTATGTCCTATCAGCACTTTTACTTAAATAGAAAAGTTAATGCTTGCACTTGAATTATAGACATATAATGCATTTCCACAGATGATAAACCACTTCTTTGCTCAGAAATAGCATAGATGACTTGCAGCTGAAGTTCAAACAACTTAAACAAACACAAATACTTAATGTGTACTTAGCTATGTCTTGTTTCAAATAAGAACTTAATGCAGTTCAATTACCAAAGCTAAGATTGACATGAACCTAATGCTATAAAGCAAGCAATATTCAGACCAAGCACAACCAAGTGGCTTAATGGCATCTGAGAAAAATGAAATTCATTGGAGGCTTTAAACTAGGGTTAAAAAAATGAAATCAGACGTTCAACCAACCAATCTACAGTGCAATCAGCAAACAGTTCTTTAAAAACCATGTTTTGATTTAAATAAATTATGTGTATATTATATAATCTTCCTGATTTTTGCATTTGAGCAAGAACGTATATATTCAAGTCAGCTTTTGAATTATGCTATTTATTTTAGAGATGAGCAATCATTAAAAATGTCATTAATCAATGAATAGCAAAGGCTAAGGATACTGAAATGGTTAGGGATGCTCAAAAGGTAATGGATATTTAAAGGACCAGTAGATACAGTAGATTTGCATAATCAACAAATGCATGATAAAAAGACAATGCAATAGCACATTGAGGCATATTTATCAAGCTCCGTATGAAGCTTGATGCCCCTTGTTTCCGGCAAGCCTTCTAAAGACTGCTGCTCCATAACTTGTCTGCCTGCCGTGAGGCCGCGGACAGAAATCAAATCGATCGAATACGATCAGGTTGATTGACAACCCCTGCTAGAGGCCGCGAATCTGGAGGGGGCGGCATTGCACCAGCAGTTCACAAGAACTGCTGGTACAAAGATAAATGCACATGATAAGCTACTTCGTATTATGTTCGCTCGCACATTGATAAATATGCCCCTTAGTCTGAACTTCAAATAAGAAGTAGATTTTTTTTTCTGACACATTTCAAAATTATGTCTATTTCCACACCTTCTGTATCATGTGACATCCAGCAGCCAATCAGAAATGCATAAGGGTATATTCTGTGCATTCTTGCACATGCTCAGTAGGAGCTGGTGACTCAAGTGTAAATATAAAAAGACTGCGCACATTTTGTTAATGAAAGTTAATGTAAAAGTTGTTTAAAAATGAAAGCTCTATCCAAATCATGAACGTTTAATTTTAGTTTAGTATCCCATTAAACTAAGAAGTTTCTGTATATAAAATTACATAAATTAACATTTAAAGGGCCATAATACCCAAATGTTTAAACACTTGAAAGTGATGCAGTATAGCTGTAAAAAAAATATCACCTGAACATCTCTATGTAAAAAAGAAAGATATTTTACCTCAAAAGTTCCTCAGTAGTCACATCCCATTGTAAAGGATTTCTAAGTAGCATATCAGTATGTCTGTCCCGGGACATCCGAAGGGATGAGCCTTGTGCACTGTCATGTTATTTCCCTATTCAGTTGAAGGAAATTTACAATGAAATCTCATGAGAGTTAAGTGAAATCTCATGAGATCACAGTAAAAGAGTTCATGACCTCAGCACTGCTGATGCTGATTGGCTGCTGTTCATTTCTTCATTTTTTATTTTTTTTACCTGCAGCTAAGCAGCAGCTGAGTATAACTTTTTTTTTTTTTAAATAATTTTTATTGAGGTGTTCAGAACATACAAAAACAAAATCAAATATTACTCATGGCAACACGCCTATGGACATACAGCCAGACACATACATATAATACATAGGCATGTCTTAAAACCTGAACAACAGCAGATTCTCATTGGGAGAATATGCACAGAGCCATGTGTGAAACCTCATTTTAAGTATAAACATGTTAGCTTGGACAAGTCAAGAATAGCTGAATAAATGTGGATTCTGAGACCTGGATTTTGAAAAAAGGTTTTGAACAAGAACATGTAGGTCCTTGGGAGTCCACATCATTCAACTTCAGATATTATAGAAAACATCCCTCTAAAATATAAAAGGGGCACATACCCCATTAAAGGGATAAGTGGTGAGGACTACAGTGAGAGGGTGTTAAATTTAGATTATCAATATATCCTTTGAGTTACTATAGGCTTATGTAAAGCCTCAAATTGCGAACAAAAAAAATTAGGTAAAATATTAAAACCTGCAAGCAGGTGCGTAGAAAATATAACATCACTGGTTCCAACAAACATATAGATCTGCCCCAGTACAAAAATTCATGCTATCTATAACAGAATATGTAACCAAATGTTATGGCACAGAGAATAAATTCACAACATACAAATAGATTTGTCACAATACAGCAATAAATCCTTCCTCTAGGTTTTTTTTAGGGAACAAGCCTTTAATATCTGATAGGCTACTTGTGGACCAAATACTTAATTTAGTACCAGCTGCAGTGAATAAATTGGGGCCCTGCAACACAGGGCAAAGTATATACATAACCCCCAAACCACTAGTAACCACTCTTGGAGTGAACATATTAACCTCCTAAAGATAAATATCAGCCTCATTTGGGCTGCTAGATATAATAATGTACCAGTGGAGGGGTAGTATGGGGGAGGGCTATTTACAGGTCCCTATATGGATCTTGGCAGAATGTAAGTGCTATGACTATTGTCATCTTAGAGAACTCCATGAGACCCTGGCATACCCCGCATAGACCACAAACTTAAGTCTGAAGATAGATTGCTATATAGCCATGTGGAGGCATCAAATCTTTGGCCCCAAACTAGGTAACTGTGCCTTTAGAGCACATAGCTAAATAAGCAGTGAGTCATATACATGGTTAATAAAGATAAACATTATATTCTTTACGCTGAGATAGGGTTTAGAGAAAGAAGGCCCTACATATAGGGTGGGGACAGAAATGCATGGCACTGCATCCCCACATATGCACATCATAGCATATTTACATTGTAAGCATGAACATTTACCTGCAGGATACATTACCCTAGCAGTACTCAAATGAATCGGTTACCCAAGCATGCTGTCCCCACACATCTACACATAAAAGGCCCTCTATGTAAGAGAAAAAAGTGGCACAACAGCTTTAACCCAACGTGAGTGCGAGGCATATACAGTCTCTCAGGCTGGGCCCAATGTGGTAAAAAAAAGTCACTGTACTTATCCGATGCCTACTCGCTAAAGTCATCAGGCATTAAGCCGTCATCCAGTGCAAGCACACAGTACCCTTTTTCAAATCCCCAGAAGCTGGTCCCATCTACCCGATGCCGCTTCTGCAGAGACACGAGGCCTGTAGGCAAAAGATAGCATGGCGCTCCCTGAGTTCATAGCCTTGCAACATGCGGCCCTTTTTGGTCAAGTAGGTCCCTCTTAGCACTTTCCGCCCTGGCGGAATCTGAAGGGCTGTAAGAGATGCCAAACAGGTAGGCTTCCACTCACCACGTTCCGCTGCAGCGATCATACCCATTACCCTTTCTTTGTCTTCCTCTAGAGGGCCGGCCGCATCCCCCTGGAACACAGTAGAAGGTAGAGCTCTTTTGCCGGACTGGAAGCGGATCTGATCTTCACTCGTAGAAGGGGCAGGTCGCCGTTCTATAGCCACTTCTTCTGGCTCCGCACCAGCCTCTGCTTCATACGTAGCTGCCGCTGCCCCTGAGTGGGTATGTTCCATGAGGGACAACATGTGGTCAAATCTAGCGCACATTGTGCGCTCAAAAGATTGCATTAGGTCCTGCAGGGTCGCACAGAAATCCTCCATTTTCAATAAGGATGTTAGGCAATTAGGTAGAGGGTGTCAATACTCTCTGTTCACCCGGTTTCCCGGGGGGGGAGCTGAGCTCTCTCTTCTTAGAGGCCGCCAGAGACCCTCAGCGGTCCGGTCTGGGAAGACCTGTTGCGGTATGAACACAATTTTTTTTCTTTTTCTTTTTCTTTGTTTTTTTTTTTTTTTTTTTTTATATTGTTCCTTTCAGCAAAATGTCCTCTGTATCATAAGCTATAAATTCTTGTTAGATGGCTAATTCTCTTCCAGTTTACAGGCGGAATGTATTTCTGGATTACAGAGCTCCCAGTTTTGCGGCCATCTTGGACCATAGCCCGGACACGCCACCGAGTATAACTTTTTACACAGAACTTACTCTGCTGAGCTGAGGAGATTGTGAGGTAAAATATCTTCCTTTTTTACATAGAGATGCTCAGGTGATATTTTCCTGTCAGCTTTTAACAGTTATACTGCATCACTTTCAAGTGGTTTAGCATATGAGTATTATGTCCCTTTAAGCTAAATGAGCTGCAAATCTTTTATGCTTTGTACATTTTCATATGGTTTCCAATTAGGGTTGCCACCTTTTCTGAAAAAATATAGGCTGTGCACATAAACATACATTTACATATATAATTATACAATGTTTATTAGGATCTTTTTTCTTTCCACAGAATCGCAATACCGGTGAGGATATTTACACAGGAACACAATGGTTTTCAATTTTAAAGAAGAATTTTCATCTTACTATTGTATCACTCATAAGGATGTTTCCTTTACCTTTTTATTATTATTCTTATTTCGAGTTGTATAATAAGTGTTTATTCACAAGCGGACCTGAATAGGAACTTTGTAAAGAAGATTACTAAGTTGAGAACTAATAAATAAATTATTTGATTGGCTGTTTGCTTGTTTTGAAATTATAAGTTAATTTGACTGACAACTTTAGTCATGTGGTACAATAAGAACTGAGTGTACTTGAAAGAGTACTGTTGAATAATGAAAGTTCAATTTCATTTAAATATTTTTTGACTTTATAGATTGTGAATCATATAATACAAATTACTTTTCAATATTCTTCTTTTTATATTTTTCATTAAATATATATATTGTAATATTGTTATAAAAAGATTTGAAATTCTTTTGCATTGAATGATAGTTGAAACCTTGACTATATGAAAAACAAAGTAAGTAGGTAGGAAGAGTTTATTTTCTCTATATAAAGTGTATAGGTTGTATTTGTGTCTAGCTCTTTTTTTGAATTGCTCTTGAGAAAGCTGGATAACCGCTGAAGTTTGCTTACTAAGCTGGAATTTAATGCTATATTATGTTACGGTTTATCTTGAATAAACTACCTTCTTTTTCACGTATACCTGTATTTTCCTTTTAGTGCACTTTGAAGATTAAACTTTTTTACATTATTGTTGGCTTTTGACCTCTGAGGTATACAAACCATTATTGCACCTCTGGTGTTTATGAACCTTCGCATGTGGAAGAAGGTGGCCCATCGCGCTGCTCAGCGATTTTTGTTACCAAATTAATTCTTATGTACAGTAGCGGCCCTGGTGCAAGATTTTTTTGGAGCCTCCCCAAAGGTAACTTAGTAAAATGCAAAAGTAATAAAAAACATTTGGCTCTGTATAATGATTTTGAGGAAAGATAGATAGATGGACCTGCTACTTGCACTAATAAAAGGCTTCCCTGCATTAGGATAGTACACATTCTGCATATGCCTATGTATAGACTGGTTGTTATGGGTCTGGTTGTTATGGGCCCCCTCCAGCTCTTGGGCCCTGGTGCCACTGCACCTGCTGCAACAATGGTAGTTCCTCCTGCTTGTGTTGTTGCACAAGAATGACTTTGGTGATGAAAATAGCCAAGTGGAAGAAGGGCCACCTTCTTCTGCATTCGGAGGTTCACGAAACCTCTGAATGTACATCTCTACTTGCTAAGTTCTTGGAATGGTTTTTCGAGCACCTGTTAGATTTTTTTCATGGCTATTTGCAAACAGTCTTTTAGCTTGCACCTATGTTAAAAACACATTGAAATGGCCACTGGAGACATTCTAGAGGTTTGCTAACATACGTGGTATGGATTCATTAAGCTCCATTCATCCCTATTGAAGAGGCTGTATACAATCAACAGGGTACACATTTACATATGTATAAGCACATAAAAATATGTAAATTTGTTGACTGAGTGATATCATGTACCGCTAAGGGCATCTGCAGGAACACTCTCTTTAGGGCAACAACATCAACAAATGGCGTGATTTTATGTTTAATATTTTATTGTATTTCTCATTTGAACTGCTGTGAATGTTACAAACAGTACAGTTCAAAATCATGTTTTACAGGAGATTGCTTAGTTGAGGCTTTCAGATTTAACTGTTGCAATCTGTTTCCATCAGCACCACTACTAACCCATCTAAATGCATCGGTTGCTGGTATAACCAGACTGTGCACTGTTTTTGTTTCGCTAGATGGTCGTTTAACAAACACTAGAAAAACAATCCTTATGGAAATTGTCAAAGGCCCAGTTCCATTTTGGTGTGAACTGTACACAAAATGGCAACTGCAAGTCTCTATGTGTCAGGGTTTTTTCCCTGTTGTGTTTGCCATGTGCTGCTGGCAGCCATTTTACTCACCTCTCTTCCTGACTATGGTGCATTGTGGGGGATGCTGCTCAATTCCTGCACTTCCTTTTATGGCCAGACTGGTGTGCATCATCCATGTGAGACAGGATGCAGTCTCAGAATTGTGATGTCATCACTTATTATTTAAAGGGCCTCTGTTCAGTATGCTTTGCCTTTGCGTTGTCTCAGACATGTTTGTGAGAGTTCCTGTGTATTACCTGGCTGCCTGACGTCCTTCCTGGTTCCTGATCCCTGGCTTGTTCCTGACTCTGCTGTTTTCCTTGTTCCTGATTCCGGCTCGTCTGACTATTCGCTTTGGCTCCTGACTCGGCTCGTCTGACTACCAGCTCTGGTTTTGATTCCTGGCTTGTTATTTGACTTGTGGACTTTTTATTATTTTTTGCTATTAATAAAGGTGTGATTATTTTTGCACTTCTCGTCTCAGTCGGATTCCTGGCACCCTGACACTATGCAAAACACTTAAAATATCTTTTTATTTACAGGATTTTAACTTATTTTAAACTGAAAATCATTACCCCACTGTCTTTCTGCTTAGTATTTTTCTGAGAAACCATCAAACGAGATTGCACATTCGTGATTGACTTTTATAGAGGACGATTCTCTATGAACACTACGTTTAAACTCATTCACAAGAGTGCATACAATATTGAACTCACGGTAACGAATGCTCATTCCAGATTACAAGTTCAATATTGTATGCACTGTCTGTGTATATTATATTATACCCACACACATATATGCCTATTCAATGGGCTTCGGGCCTTTGTTTGGAGGGCTTTTTTATCTGGATAAAAAAAGGAGCTAGCTGGAACTTCAGTCAGAAGTGATTGTAAGATATCTGTATACTAAGTCTGTTTAAGGTTATAAAAGAACATGTGCATATGCATCTAAGCTGCGGAATCTGTTGGCGCTCTACAAACACCTGATAATAATAATAATAATAATTGAGATTAATTTCTATTATATAACTTAAAGGGACATTTAAAAGTATACTATTTTAATATAACATGTCTAATTATGTGTAGTATAAAATAAAATATTCTTAGCACAAGCAGGATATAAATGGAAAATCAAGGTTCCAACATGGTGGCAACTATTACTTTATAAAAAACTAAAGTATTTTATAGATTTTAAACCATTACACTTGTTTATTCAATATTTAAACAACATAGAACAAGATTACAAATGGTGCTTTTACAGTTATGCATTAGCGATAAGGGGTTTATTGCAGACATATATAATCATACAAACACATAAATACATATGTACACACATATAGAAGTGCATTGGAGCTGTTTGCAGTTAAGTAGATGAAAAAAATGTTAAAGCATATTTATGTTAAAGTGTTATAGTGTGTATTTACTGTAAATATGTCACATTCCAATGTTTTGCACATATGTTCTAAGTATTTATATATATATATATATATATATATCTGTATATACCAATACCTATAAATAATTTTATATATATATATATATATATATATATATATATATATATATATATATATATATAAAGTTCAAAGTAGACAAGCACTCCAGAAATCCAAATCACATGCCCAGGGTGCAGCAGATAGGTAAATAGAAAGTAATGAAGAGTGCACTCACCAGGACTTTTCAAAGTCCTGGTGAGTGCACTCTTCATTACTTTATATATATATATATATATATATATATATATATATATATATATATATATATATATTGTACCAAAATACCATCAGATATATTAAGAAATATGTATTTATGAATAAATAGAACATATTCTGCTATGTGCAGAACATTGGAATGTAAACCATCCATATTTTCATGTCAGGCAGCACACTTGAGAATATGCAATAGTGTTTGCACGTGATGGGGGAATACGTTAGCACCGGAATGTAGTGAAAGCTAAATTTCAGTATGGTGGCACCCATGTCTAGATGGAGGCAGCGAATAACCTCAATACTATGCTTATAAATGTATTTAGAGCTAGATTACATGTGGAGCGCTAAATTATCATGTGCCCGCAAATGGGCAAAGTCTCTGACAGCATCAGAACGAGGCTCCCATTGAAGTCTATGGAAGCAGCTCTCATGAACACAATGCTTCCCAGCAATGCGAACGCAAGTTTGCGTTCGCATTGCTGCTAACTTGTAATACCAACACACACTGACACTGGTATTATACAGTGGAGCACAAATATCGCTTTCTTGAAAACTATATTTAGCGCTCCACTTGTAATCTGCCCTTTAAAGTGAAGGTAATGTTTGACGAATCAGTGCCCGGTTTTTAATAATCCTGTTAAAAACAAGGGCACTTCAATTCATCAAACTTTATATTTCACTTGTTTTGTTCAAATACTAACCTTTAAATCGTGACAGCCGCTCCAGCGATTCCCCCGGCCGTCGGAAGCCTCTTCATACATCAGAATTGACAAATCCGGCTTCCTCCAAACACGGCTTTACCCCCTGGGGAATCATGGCCTGAGGCAACACCGTGATTGGAGGAAGCCAGATTCGTCATCTTGGACCCATGAAGAGGGCTTGCGATGGGCAGAGGAAGCGCTGCAGCGGCTCTCAGGATTAAAAGGTAAGTAAAATGTAAAGTTTGATTAATTAAAGTGCCCCTGTTTTTAATAGGATTATTAAAAACCGGGCACTGATTTGTCAAACATTACCTTCACTTTAAAGACTTTATTTTTTACTTTTATTTAAAACACACAAATTACAAACCTTAATGTGAATGCTTTCATTTGAAAGACAATATTAGATATATTAATTTATTAAAGGACTTATTTGTAAAATGTTATTCTAATTGTAAAGTTCATATATTTTCCTGTGGCCAGTGTTTTCTATTTGAGTGTCTGACTATTAAATATAGTTCTACCACTTGTCCATATTGCGCTGAAAGTTCAATATCCCAGCAGACATTTACTACATTTTTTATATTTTACTTTTTTGTTCACCAATTCTTACAAAAAGATGTCTCTGCATATCCTGTCTTATTAAAAAACATAAATTATGCTTACCTGATAATTTCCTTTTCTTCCGTTGGAAAGAGTCCACAGCTGCATTCATTACTTTTGGGAAATAAGAACCAAAGGCTTAAATACTCCTCCCACTTCCCTCATCCCCCAGTCATTCTGCCGAGGAACAAGGAACAGTAGAAGAAATTTCAGGGTGAAAAAATTTGCCAGAAGAATAAAAAGACGCCCCATGTAGAAAAAGGGTGGGGAGCTGTGGACTCTTTCCAACGGAAGAAAAGGAAATTATCAGGTAAGTATAATTTATCTTTATGAGTCCACAGCTGCATTCATTACTTTTGGGAAAACAATACCCAAGCTAAAGAGGACACTGAATGCCAAAACGGGAGGGTACAATAGGCGGCCCATTCTGAGGGCACCAAGCCGAGAAAACTTTGAAAAGGAAAGGCCTCAAGAAGCCTAGCTAGAGACCGCAAACTCAGACTCAACTAAGCCAACAGTCCTCCAGGAGACACCGTCGCCCAACAGGTGATCCCTCACCAAGGGATAAGACAAAGAAGAACCGAAAGGTAATAACAAAATCCATAAAAGGAAAACCCCCAATAGCAAGCCCAGCTCACAAAGACCCAAATGGGTCCTGACAGACAAGGGGAGGCTACGCCCAGACCAAGCAGAAATCAGAGTTTTAGGACCAGGCCCAAAACAGAGAAACCTTTCTCTCAACATCGTGCAAAAGCACCGAAAGACAACTGAAGACGGACTCCTCACATTGTCAGAACTAAGAATACTATAGTATTCAGACAAAAAAAGAATGTGTAACAGACCCAGACAAAAAACCCTGAGTCAAGAACATGCAGCCATCATTAGGATGACACAGAAGTATACGTGCTGAGAAGTAAAAAGTGGCCAGCAAGAGAACAGATTGCAAAAGGAGAACTCCCAGACAGAGGGCACACTTCCAGGCAATCAAAGCTACTAGACCTACACACAGGGCTCCAAAAGGGGAGGCACATAACCTCAACGAGACCCACTGCACCCCCAAGAGAGAGAGAGAGAGGTTACACCCAGAACCCTTAGATGAATGGTAACCCGGGACCCTCATCTTGTAAACCCAGGGGACTAGCTACAATGATGCCAACCTAGATCCTGAAGATGACAACGCATCTCAGAACCCACTCCCAACCGGGCCAGCCCAAGCATCAGTAGGTCTTGAAAACAGAACAGAAGAACCCCAACACCAGCTCAAAAACGAGTGGAAGAATGGCCACAACCATCCCAACAGAGCATGAGTGCCAACTTGACTCCTTAGAAACAGACGACAAGGCCGTAGACCCAAAGGAATCTAACAAAAGGCCCACCATAGTCTCGACAGGGAGCCAGCAAGACTCCAGATGGAACGTACCAACCCAGAGAAAAACACCCCTCTCTGAAAGGTTAACTCTTAGTTCCAACCTCCTGAATCTAAGAGAATCCCTAGAAAAAGGACCACACCTCCATAAGAAGAAGAATAAGCCCCCCACCCTAAGAAAAGGGATGGGGCCAAAAAGGCAGAGCACCTGCCCACAAGACACAAAGCCACAGGCTAAAGGAGAGATCAATCTCCAACACAGATGAACTTGGAAGGAATCCCCCTGAGGAAATAGCTTGCTAACACACATCCAATATGCAATAGCTGCAGCAGAGACACTGCAAACCCATTCGCCTGCAGAGTAGTGAATCCATAAGGTTACCACAGCAAGCTGATCAAGGGGAACCAACCCTAAAGGCTTAAGTCCAGCCCAACGAGCATCAGCACTCAGACAACCTGGCCAAACGTGACCAGGTTAATTAGTCCAAGAAAAATAACATAGCCCAAGTTCCCAGGAACCCCCGAACCAGCCCTAGAGCCAAAAAGTCCGGCAATAACTCCACAAAGGAAAACACTGAGCGAAGCCTCAGCAACCGGAAGCACCAGGGAGAAAATGGATCTGAGCCCCCAATTGTTTGAACAAACAATATCCAAGAACTTAACACCCCGTCTGATATAAAAAACCACAACACAGAGAGATATTAATGCAATATCCAGATCAACCCGGATAACGAGATAACTTGCAAGTCCCAACCCAAGGAAGAGACAACCGCTTGCCAAAGTCCAATGCTCCAAAGGAGCTAAGGCGTTAAAAGTTGTACAACAACACTAGAGCCCATAGACTCTCAAACAGCCGCAGGACAACAAGCAAGGGGATACCCAGAGGCCAAAATCACTTGAGCAAAGGCTGGTCTCCACATCACCTCCATACAATCAGAGGATCATAGAGAGAAAAGGACGCACAGCATCCCCAGCTCCGAGCAGAGCCCAATGAGACCACGCCCAGTGCCCCTAACAGGGAACGACCATATCCTAGAGGGGAACCCAGGTCCCTAAAAGGAGACCCAACTCACATGGAGACAACAGAGGAAGACCAAAAGGTCTCATAAAAAAACAGCTAGACAGTACACAGTCAATGTGCAATAGCTGCAGCTGGTCACATTCTGCAACCCATCCGCTGCAAGGCAGCTGAACTACCGAATAAAATACTAGCTGCTGAGAACTAAGTCCAGAAGGACAATTCCTAGGGCCTCAAAAGAAAAAAAGGCCAAACCGCCCAACTTTGCGGCAAGAGGGCGCAAGCCCACTATTCCTCCATTACATGGGAAGGAACTCTAGGGTCTTAATACCCCAGTCACAAGAGAGAGAGACGCAGCGGAACTCCACTGACCCAGTCATCCAAATTGAAGGCTACAAGGACTGAGACAATCCTTCCTGCATCACGGACCCACCGGTCCTCTAGAATGCTTAGTTAAACACAGAGGATAACATGAGCACTCTGCGCCTCTACCGGACCAGCCAAGCAGAGCGGCGCCACGTGTTCCGAACAGCTTCCAGACAGAACTGAACCCAAACAGGAGCAGCCTGCAATCTGGGTCCGAACCGTCAAGCCGCATAAATCCTCCCTCAGAGGGGAAGAAGGAAAACAGACAGGACATCCTATCGGATGAAAATAAAATACAAGGTAACCCGTAGGTTAATGCCCAAAAAGAAACAGGCCTACCGCAGGATCAGCCAAACGGAGCCCTGATCTTCAAAAAAAAATGGAAAAGATCTCAATAGATGGACAATCAGGAGATTACATCATCCCCACATGTCTAATGAGGTGCGACATTCAAAGAGCAGATTGAGTATTCCCATATCCAATAAGGATAGGGTCGTTCAATAACTGAAAAAACATGTCTGAGTAACACGCGAAGGTGCGCAATTCTGTAACGAAAGGCACAACACTCAGGGACAGTCGCACCCGCAGGGAACTGTACAGTCCAAGGTGGAATACCCAGGACAACAGAAGCAGGGAAGGGAAGGCACCACCCTATCCTCAAACTCTATTCAATTTAGGAAATAAAGGTTCATCAGGCAATATGACCTCTGGGACCCCTTAATAAAACTAAAGCCTGGTTCCTCCGCAGCTGGAGGTTGAGAGGCAGCAGACTCTGACCCAGAAAGTTCATACTCTGAAGTCTCAGAAAGAACTTCATCCTCGGATAACCCTATCAGTTAAATCCAAAAATGATTTGATGTACTCTGGGAAGGAGTGCAATTTGTAACCTTTCGCTGGCGCTTAGCAGGGCGAGGTAAAGCATTAAGGCCGCAGACACCGCCGTCTGAACTGCGCAGTAACATCTGGAGAAAAAAAGGCCCCCTCCAGATGGAGGATCAGCAATGCTACGGGAAAACTGCATGTGTATAGAGATAACAATGTAGGATACGCACCTCACCGAACGACAACTCCTAAGAGGTGGACGGCTCCGTTATATCAAACATGTATGCTATTATCACATTATCAAGGCATAGGGAACATAATTGAGAGGGGGAACTAGGGCCTCCTCCCCATATAAACAGGAATTGCTCTTTAGGAATAGAGGGAGTGCCCTCTAAAGAAACAGAATCCTCCATCACTAGTGCAATAACCAGAGAACTAGAGAGAGATAAAACATCTTTTTTTTTAAAAAAATTAAATAACGGCACCTCTATACCCCAATTGCTGGGGCACTCACCACCTCCTATGACCCAGACAGTACAGAGATGTATGACTCCTCTCTGATAGTCACAAAGGAGGGAATGAATCACATAGTGCACAATGCAGGACTGTCCTTGCTATGAGAGAAAGCGCGCCAAGCTTGTAAGCTGCATGGATCTCAAAGTGAAATTGAAACCTGTATATTCCATAACAGCCTAAGAGCCCATAACATTACACACATAAAGCAGCATAAAATCAAACAAACATATAAGATTATTATTCCCCCCTGTTCAATAATCCCCTAGGGAGATATTAACCCTTGATTCTACAAAAAGATAAAAGGTGCCACACTGTGACCCTGTCTTCTGTGTTAACATTATGTAATAAAAAATATAACGATCTTACCAGAATCTACACCGTGGAACAGGAACACGGCCCTTCAAGTGTGACAGGTCGTAGAATCGCTCCTGACATGGACTTGAGAGAAAAAGCAGTCAACGCTGATTGCTGGAGGAGCTGTTAATATGAGTTGGGATGGTGTTGCAAAAGAGAACTCTTCCTGCATCTCCGGACTCTAACTTTCACCCAGGCCCTCACTGAGAAGCTTATAGGGCTACTTAAAACTCCTGTCCCATTGCGAAGAGTAGTACCCTCCATAAGAGACAAAACAAATTCTGACACTTCTCTGCCAACCTCCTGGGATGAAAGGCAAAGAATGACTGGGGGATGAGGGAAGTGGGAGGAGTATTTAAAGGGACAGTCTAGTCCAAAATAAACTTTCGTGATTCGGATAGAGAATGTAAATTTAAACAATTTTCCAATTTACTTCTATTACCAATTTTGCTTTGTTCTCTTGGTATTCTTAGTTGAAAGCTAAACCTAGGAGGTTCATATGCTAATCCCTTGAAGGCCGACTCTTCTCTTAGGGCATTTTGACAGTTTTTTACCACTAGAAGGTGTTAGTTCATGTGTGTCATATAGATAACACTGTGTTCATGCACGTGGAGTTCCAGTGAGCCAGCTCTGATTGGCTTAAATGGATGTCTGTCAAAAGAACTGAAATAAGGGGGCAGTTTGCAGAGACTTAGAAACAAGGTAATCACAGAGGTAAAAAGTGTATTTATATAACGGTGTTGGTTATGTAAAACTAGGTAATGGGTAATAAAGGAATTATCTATCTTTTTAAACAATACAAATTCTGGTGTAGACTGTCCCTTTAAGCCTTTGGCTGAGGTGTCTTTGCCTCCTCCTGGTGGCCAGGTTCTTATTTCCCAAAAGTAATGAATGCAGCTGTGGATTCTTTCCAATTAGGAAGAAAAGCTAAACATGATATATCAAAAAAATGAAACTATATATTTCTTGATAGAAGAAATAATATTAGTCTAAAGCATTGCAAATATAAAAAGTCATCCAGACCTGTTGGGACTGTTGTCTTCAACCACTGCTGCAAGCCAAACACTATAAAAAAGGGATTAATTCATATGTCTGTTAAGTTCCATTTATAATATCTGCAACAAAAATGTACAGCTCTATATTTGCCGAGTTACATAAGCTATTTGTCAGCTTTTACTGCTTGAAATAGATTTTTGGTTCTAAAAAGAGAGAGAGAGAGAGAGAGAGAGAGAGAGGGAGAGAGAGAGAGAGAGAGAGAGAGAGAGAAACCACTGGCTTATATTACAACTCCTCTCTACTTAAGGAGACATGAAACACACATTTTCTCATGATTTAAACAGAATGTACAATTTTAAACAATTTTCCAATTTGCTTCTATAATCAAATTTGCTTTATTCAAATGATATAATTTGCTGATGGAGAAGCAATGCACTAGGGAGCTAGCTGAAAATATTGGCTATATACTATACATACATATATATATATATATATATATATATATATTATTTCTGAGAAAAATATATATTTTAATAAACAACTGACCTCTGATGAAGCGCATGTGCGCATGCGCGAAACGCGTCAGGTGTATTCTAGGTTACACACCTTACTATGAGCAACATTGCTGAATAAACTTCTTTGCACAAGTTCCATGAGTCCGGAGTTCCTGTTTCTTCCTCCTTTGGATGTTTGGAGTCTTTTATATATATATATATATATATATATATATATATATATATATATTTATATATATATTATTTCTGAGAAAAATATATATTTTAATAAACAATTCACACAGAAAAATAGTTTAGAATAGTACAATTTGCTGACCTCATGATTATTTTCCAGGGGATGGGAGAATAAAAATACCTTACAATAATGTTGGTAAAGATAAAGAGTTATATATATATAACACAATATAAAGAGCATATTCTGGGGGACCCTCCAGACATTCATTGTAACTAAATCTATAGGGAAAAGGGGAAAGAAAAGTAAATACACAACTGTGAGAAGGACTGTGAGTGAGGAGGAAGCTGTGCATATATTGGTGTGTATTATTTATTACACTGATTATTATAATTGCTATATAAATCATTAACAGCATCTAAATATTTGTCCAATTTAATTTAAAAGAAGAAGATATTTGAGAGAATGTGACACACTATTTAAAGTAAAAGCTACAGGTAATACTATGGAACAGTAACATCAACTAAAAAATAAAAATTACAAAATCAAATGAGTCTGTTCTTGTGCGATTAAGCAGGTTTAGAATTCTGCAGCATAATTACATTTGTCAAATCTTACATAAAATCACTAAAGTTGTAATGAAATAGTTACCCTCACAAAAACTACACCTTACACTGTATTCAGCATTCATAAACAAATTTACTGTATTTTCTAAAATTGAATTATTTAAAATGGATCCTATTTATCAAAAGTACAATAAATCAATATTATATATATATATATATATATATATATATATATATATATATAGTATTTAATCACCTGTTACAATATATTTCAACTTTCACAAGACTATGCAACTTTTGATTATCTATTTTAATATTATTACTTAGCATTAATACTAGTAATACAAATATTTATCATTCAAGTGCTCCTGGTTCTTTGCAATTATAAAACACTTGAACAATTACAGGTTATCAAAATATATACAATTTGTAGTTTATTATTGATTTTGCAGTGACAGCACTTCCTGTGACATCACCAAATATGCAAATAAATGTTGCCATGCTTACACCTTTAAGATTTTATTTAAAACTCATCTGGAATTTCAATTAAAAAAAAATGGAATCCATCATAATAACCATACAACTCTCTAGTAACATGAGGGGAAAAAAATCAGAACAGAACAGACATTACAAATCTGTCTTTGAAAACACATCAAATAATAAAAAATCAATTAAAATTGCATTAGGTTCTGGTTATTTGTTACTTGAACATGTCATAATATTTAAGCGTATTTATAACAGATAAAGGAGGCATCAAAGCAAATGAAATATAAGCTACATAGCTTTGATTTCCTTGTCTTATATTTTGTATGAATACATCATTTTTACCATGTTTATGTCTGTTTAATTCCTTTGTAGAAATTACTCAAGAGAATTACATTGTGGATAGTAATTCACAAAACTGAGGAATAATTTTTTTATGTTTGTATGCTTTGGTGGCTAAAACATAATGAATGAAACAAGAGATTACATTCTCAGCAATCAGAATTCAAGCAGGAGGGTGAAATTTAGCTACAAATGTTTTTGGCAAACACAGTGAAACTACTGAGAGATGTAATTCAAAGAATACCCGTGTACTGCTGATAGCAGCATATTAGAATACAAATAAAAACAAATCTAAACACTACTCTTGATTAAATTCTTAAAGTGATTGTAAAGTTTAATGATTTAAAGCCCAGTTTCTAAAAATACTCTTAAAAACAGGGGCACTTTAAATCAACTTGAAATCTGCCCCAGCCGTAAGGGATGCGGATGATCCTTCGGAGTGAAATGCAGGAGGTCCACAGCAGCAGGAAGAGGTTACATTTTCAGGTGCTAAATGGGAAAATCTTGCAAGATATAGGGAAATTAACGATTTGTGGATGTTACAGGAGGTGGGCATGTTCACTCGGATGTCTGACAGTTTGGAACCTTGCAAGATTATTTCTTTCACTGGCTACTTCCAGGCTAACAGAGATAGAGACGTTATTACTCTATGTTACATTACAGCCCTCACAGCTCCCCGGATAACAAGGCAGGCCCTGAAGTCCTTCCTGCTAGGATTGATGAGAATCCCACAGAGAATCAGAGTAGGAGTCTATCAATGCCTTCATTTTTGTGACACACTGTAATGTGTTAAGAGGCTATAAGACTATATAGAAGTTGCCTGACTATGGGTCATGCCTGAAGAATGTGTTACAGGGGTGGCTTGCTAACTTTGCACCTCACTAAAAACAAAACAAAAAACTTTGTACTTTATAATGAATTGCTCAGTTTTGTTTGTGAGTACGTCTTTTGTAAAAGCCATATTTCTGAGATCTAAAGGACTGCATCTGCCTTTATATTGAACATGCTGATATACTGTTACAATACAGAGCCCTCAAATTATTTTGTTTTGTAATGCTCAAAGTTTGCTGTCATGCAAATTATTTTTCAGAGCTATTCCATTGTTGACTACAACTTACAACTGCATTGTAACTTCTAAGAATCACTTAACCTGCAGTTAGATACACTTTCACACACAGGAAACTACTCTTCCTATCTCCTGAGTTGTTTACATAGTCACCATAACATTTATGGACTACCTGTTGGCTACAATACATGTATTCATATATTATCTATATTTCTATGCAGGTTGTTCAAAACAAATAGATATACATAAGCTATTATGGCCTTTATATCAAATTATAGCAAATATATTTTAAGAATTAGGTCATACATATACAAGTTCATTAATACATTGTGTGCTCTCTCTATTATCCACAATAGTTTGTCTATGATTTCCATAAACCATGGACACTAGATCCTGGTTTAGGATGGGCTCTATTTTAGTTGGGTTCAGAGGGTCCATCTTGCAGATATATACTCCTAAATCTCATATGTGTTCTCATATTAGTAAATATATACCATACTCTGCAATTATAACAGCCTCCTGTTTGCAGTTCAGTGCTCCCAACTCATCCTTCTATACATAGAACATGATAATACGCTGGAATCTAAACATGAAGATAGAAAACTACCTTACATTAGCTATATACTATATGCTTGTTCTATTTGTTTAATAGTTTATTCAGTACAGTTGGCTAGCCTCTCATTCTACTTTTTAAAATATGTTTGAAAGACATATACATTTAACACAAAACTAACACAAGCTCTTATATTTTGATTATTACTATACTCTTTCAAGGTCCAAGAGCAACCATTTCTATAGTTTGATTTCCTATATGTGTAATTCATGTTCAACTGGCCAATGAGTGACCCTTCAAGTAACAAGAGGAATTAACAATGTTTAAAAAGAGGATCCAACTGCTTATATCCAGTACATTTATTGTTAATTTAATAATAGCTCTGTTGCTCAACAACATTTAGCCTTGAGTAGAAAAGTCACATCCAAGTATGTTGTTGTCATAATATAATAATAGATGATATTCTATTATCACTCATGTAAACTGTTTGCTTATTGTTGTCATTTCTAACAACTTAAATAAAAAATTATTTAATATAAAAAAACTGTAATTTTGTTAGCAAAAATGTGTAGAATTTCACCTTTTTAGAGCATTCCATGGACATAACTCCTTGAAAAGGCTACTGAGCGAGTTTATCTTTTCTCCTCTGCTTTAACCAATCAGTGACATATATTAATGATCCACTGCCCTGATCAACCACTGTGTAACAAATTGTACTATATCTACTGCAGCCACATCCTATAGTTTACAATGTCAATGTCACACCCATGCCTGGAATTGATCCGGTCTTTGGCCGGCTGCCTTCCCTCCTGAGCCACTGGAGGACTCAGGCTCTGAATACTACTACTACTACTACGTATTCTACTTACACACTCAACACCCTATAAAAGCTGCTTCCTGCGTTTGCCCATGTATAGGACTGTATTCATGGGTGTGCTACTTCCATTCCTGTTTCTGCTGTTCTCTGTGTACAACCCCTGCCTGTTTCCTGGACTCAGCCTTTGGATAATGATTTGGTTCTGTTGTTGCACGCAAGATTCTGACCTTTGGGCTGGACACTGTTTTCCCCTTTGGATCCTGATTTGGCACTGTATTTAGCTTGCACAGTATTGATCTTTGGCCTGAAATAACCTTAATTTTGTCTTGACACCTAGATTTGTCATGTCCTGGGTCTAACCATCCGTGCTCGGAAAGTGTGTCTCATTGTCTCTTCCCAACCTCAGAGTCCTTTCCGGTACTGACTTTACTACCCCTGTGACAAGCACAATGTATATATTTGTACAATACTTCAAAGGACATGCAACATTTTTCTTTCATGAGTATCAGTTTAATGTTATTAATTTTGTTGTCATTATGATCAGTGTTTAAAGATTATAAATAATAATAATGATGATAATAATAATAATAATATGCAAACTAAAAAGGTATCTCTCCTCCATTTATTTTCCAAATTTCCATCAAAGCAAGTCAAGTTTTATTAGACTGTTTAACAGTATTTAAATCTTTAAATGGTAATAAAACTCCATATTACCATTTTTTGTCAATTGTCTTTATTATCATTTCTCGGTGTTCTTATATTTGAACCAGAGCCCCTGGCCATGTTTTATGGGGTTTCCCAGTTGTAAGCTTTGTTCTGCTGCACTACAGAAAAAAACAAAACATAAATATAAAAATAAAACTATAAACTGTCTGTCTTTCAATTACCTAATATGGTGGACACAATTGGAGGGGGGTGGGTTAGAGAGCTGTTTTGGAGGGATCAGAGAGTTGGGAGGGTAAGTGGGGATCCTACACTGCAGAAAATCATTAAATAAATACAATTAATTGGCAGACTGTCTGCCAGTACCTAAGATTCTGGTTAGAAGTGTGGGGAAGAGAGAGAGCTGGGAGAGCTGGGAGGGTCAGGGAGGTGGGAAGTGTCAGGTAGGAGGGGAATCCCTACATTAAAATAATATTACCCTTACCAGCTAACTAATTAACCACTTTACTGCCGGGAATTTTAGAAGTTGGAGATTTCAGTTAAGATTACTGAACAGATACTCTCTAAGAACTCAAAGTACCCTCTTTCTATTTAAGGCATGTGTGTCATATGTGTTTAAAAATAATAACCTTTATTAGAACAAATTTTAATAAAAATGGGTTGACTAAAAACTAATAATGCTGACAAAGAGCAAGCTGTAATCAGTACAGTTAACAATAAAACCTGGAGTGCAATGCAACCTCCAAACAAGATACAAGCGTGTCACTGTGTTTCCACACCTGAATGTATCCTTTAGTTAGGCAATAAGACTTTATTATTATGCAATCTCTGAACATAGCATAGAGTATCCCAATTGTACTCTAATTAATAATGGGTATGTATATCATATTTAAGTTCATCCACAAATACACTATTAGAATTACCCCAAAAATTACTTTGGACTTGTATTATACTTAATACTCCAGGACTCTATGTATAAATCCCCCCATTGATACAGACAATGACATAAGTAAACTATAAAAGTTATACTATTCAGAGTCACACATTCTGCACATTTGCAGTATACCATAAATTATAATTCATAAGTGGGAAGTGAATCTTAAACAGGGGTATCAAACTCAAAGTATCTGGGGGGCACTGGTCAAGTGTTCTTCTCCCATGGGGGCCGCTTGAACTGAGTGAGTGCTCCGAAACTGGATATACTAGGAAATGGAAGTGACATTTATCTTAGTAGTGAATAGTGGGAGTTGTAGCCCACAATAGACATACACAGTTGTATATTTATCTTGTGAGTACCAAGTGAAGTGATCATCTTGGAACTGTATAGCAATGTAAAAAGTGATATTTACCCAATGCAGTGTGTGGTGGGAGTCTACACTGGATGCTTTGTCTTTATATTTGTCTTGCGAGTGCCTATAGAGAATATTAACTATTTACAACTCTTAGATCCTTAAAAGAAAATTGACAGCCCAAATTAATGGTTTACCTATTAAAAAGGGGAGGGCCAGATAAAACTATCTTGAGGGCCGCATTTGGCCCTGGAGCCTGTACTTTGAGACCACTGATCTAAAAGGTATATTAACAAATACTTAGTAATCTAATATCACTGATATTATATATTACTATAGTATGCCTACATATCAAATATAAAGTACCATAACAAGCACTCGCCAATTATCAAGTCAATTATTTATCTTAAATGTGGTAATCTAAGTTAATCAGCAGTCATATATCAGCATACAAAATATATATTGTCCTCTGAACCGGAACAGACTACATATGTGAGGTATCCGAATTAAGGAAATCTAATAGTAGGAAATAGTTAATATATGTTGGATTATTTTTAAATCAAAAACTTTTAATGCAGCATAGTTTTTAAAAAAAATCACAGATAAGAGCTCATATTAGCTCTCTCTCCCCTTCTGACATTTTACGCAGAGAATATTTTGCTTTCCCAAAGTGTAATGCAAAGTTGCAATTAATGGCCTTCTAATTGCCAAAAACGAATTGCAAACCGTGCATGTCTGCTACTGCTGAACAAAAGGAGGATTTCAGAGAAGCTTTTACAACCATTTGTCTTATGACTGCAGTAGTAGTGTGTAAATAGTTTTAGTGAGAAACCCAAAGTTTGTGAAATAGTTAACTATTTTCTTTAATATGATCGTATCCGATCGGGAGGATTGCTGTCTGCCACCTCAGAGCTTGCACGGAAACAGCTGCATTTGCATCTTAATAAATCTAGCCCATTGGGTTGTCTACAAAAAATTAAATTTAATCTATTATTATATATATTTCTGTTTAAATGGAGAGATAGCAAAAATGCTAAAAATTCATCTGTATTTTGGGCAAATTTTCTCTGAAATTCCAAGTAGTGAAGGGGTTAAAAAGATATGTTGCACTGATCCCACATGCAGACAAGTGTGCAGTGTATGAAAGAGGTACAGCATTTTCTGCTTCACCAACTTCAAAAACCATCACTGCCAGTGACATATAAATGCTGCAGGTAGCACAATTTGGTGACAACATTATGAAGCTACCTAATCCTAAATCCATTATGAAGCTACCTAATCCTAAATTTCAGACAAAATTAAATTTACAGGCAGATGATGTGTGAGATCTAACATAACATCTTCTGCAGCAGCACCAGGCAATGCGGAGTCCTGTGAGTCATCTTTTCTCTGTCACTTTTTTGATCCAAATCCCCCTGTTGCTGGCTGTTTTTATATGCAATGGTATTATCTGAGAGATCAATAATTGTATCAGCTTCTAACAGCTTTCAGAACTTCAAATGCTTCTTTAACATTCTACTGTTCTGAAGATTACACTTCTAACACAGCATCTGCAAATACTAAACACAACTGTCTAGTTCTTCAGACTCAATCAGGATATAAAGTAACCTTCTCTTTACATGAGCTTTATTGCTGATAATTCCCCTAACACAATACATTCTCATTAGTACTGATAATGGTAAAATGTCTCATTTTCTGAACTATTTATATAGTGCTGCAAATATAATTGTATAGCAAGACAGGAGGCTTCATATTTTGCATCAAATCTTTACTGAATTCCAAACAGCAGCAAAGAAAACTGAACAGAAGTTTCTTTTCTACAATAATCCGAATTATACATAAATAATGATGTCAAATACCATTAAAAAAATAAAATATATTCTTTAAAAAAAATGATTAAAGAAACCCATTTAAATACAATTACTTGATGGTCTCTCTTTTTTTGTTAAAAGGACATTTTAGTCAAAATTACAGTTTCATGATTCAGATAGGTCATGCCATTTTAAACAACTTTCCAATTTACTTTTATCATCACATTTTCTTTGTTCTCTTGGTATTCTTTGTTGAAAGATAAAACCAAGTAGGCTCATATGCTAATGTATATGCCCTTGCAGGCTGCCTCTTATCTAAGTGCATATTGACAGTTTCCACCGTTAGACACTGCTAGTTCATATGTGTCATATAGATAACATGCTCACTCTTGTGGAGTTATTTATGAGTCAGCACTGATTGGCTAAAATGCTAGTCTGTCAAAAGAACTCAGGTTAGGGGGCAGTCTGCAGAGGCTTAGATACAGGTAATCACAGAGGTAAAAATTATATGAATATAACAGTGTTGGTTAGGCAAAACTGGTGAATGGGTATTAAAGGGATTATCTATTTAAATAATAAAGATTTTTAAGTAGACTGTACCTTTAAATACACATATATAAAATTGTATTATAATATGTATACATTTCCAGAATCCAGCAGAAAAAATAAGTAATTCCTTAAACTGGAAACCTTATGCATTCTTTCATAAATAAATAATATGATTGCAGAGAATTTGAGCGGAATTTAACAGATTTTTACTTTTTCTATAGTAACAGTGAGTGATTTATTTGACACACAGCCTCTTTTCTGTCCTTTACACTAATTGACTAAGTTTTAAATTATTGGTTATATTCCAAAATTGTAAACAATGCAGTATGGAGTGGAGAGTTTTTGGTATACAAAGGGCCAGATGTAACAAAGTAAGGCAGACAAGGGCGTACATCTTGGCCCCTGTCCGCCCGACTTTGCTTCTAGTGGGAAGAAAAACAATGTTCACATTTACAGATGTACACTACAGCTAGTGTACAATACCGCCCCCTGTCTGCACGCCAGAAAGGGCCGTCAATCTCCCCGGTTAGAAAAGTCTGGGGGAATGACATACACCCCATAACAGATGGCAAAGTGGGTTAAGAAGCAACAGTTATCTCGGCTTCATGCGCTCCCACCCCTTGATCCCTCGATAAAGAGTCGCATAGTTGTTATATCATTTATAGTACATTTGTTTGCATTAGGTGCTTTTTAAATTATTATAATTTATACATTCTATTTATAAGTATCCATTGTGAATTCCTACTAATTTCCCTGCTACTAGAGCATTTGCCTCATCTGTGGGTTTTTAGTAGGAGTTTGCATTTTATATTAACAGCGTTAAATTGATAAACCATAATTGAGAATTGTAAACTATACAATGAGTAGGGAACAGAGCTAAAAAAGAAAGAACATAATCTGCCCTCTGTAGAATGAAAAACAATCATGTTATTTAACTAGACTAGTGCCTATTTTAGAAGGAAGTAGTGCCTAAAATGTATATTAAAGTGAATGTAAAGCGTCTTTTTTAAAATACTTACCTTTTCTTTATAAAGAAAGCTAAGTATTTTAAAAACGAAGCTTCAATGTAAAGTTTAATGAATGAAAGTGCCCCTGTTTTTAAGAGTATTTTTACATACTGGGCACTTTTTCATTAAAGGGACACTGAACCCCATTTTTTTCTAATTCATAAAGAGCATGCAATTTTAAGCAACTTTCTAATTTACTCCTATTATCAATTTTTCTTCGTTCTCTTGCTATCATTATTTGAAAAAGAAGGCATCTAGGCTTTTTTTGGTTTCAGTACTCTGGACAGCACTTTTTTATTGGTGGATGAATTTATCCACCAATCAGCAAGGACAACCCAGGTTGTTCACCAAAAATGGGCCGGCATCTAAACTTACATTCTTGCATTTCAAATAAAGATACCAAGAGAATGAAGAAAATTTGATAATAGGAGTAAATTAGAAAGTTGCTTAAAATTTCATGCTTAATCTGAATCACGGAAGAAAATTTTTGGGTACAGTGTCCCTTTAAACTTTACATTCTCTTTAAAGGTTAGTAGGCATGTGCATTTGGTGATTCGTTTCTCACACAAATGTCAAATATGGCAGTGGGTAGCGGCATTTAGCTCTTTGCAATGCTTGATGTATTCTTGTGAAAGTGCAATACACAAATATCTGGATTTGCACCGATCTTTGTGTGTTGAACTTTCACAAGAACAAATCCAACAGCGAAAAGAGCTGAATGCCGCTACCCACAGCCATATTCCGTATTTGTTTGAGAAACTATGAAAATGTAAGGATCATGTCATAAACATTTAATTGTGTGTTGTACTTGTATTTCCTACATTATGAGAAAAGGAACCTCTGAAGTTTTACAAACACAGGAATAAGTACATGATACAGAAGAGCTTCATTTTCAAATTACAATTCAGTTTAGTAGAATTAGCATGAAAAATGTGTGATTTTATACTGGGTTTTATCTCATATCTGTTTTTATTGTAAGACAGCAATACATTTGCATTTAGGATGGAATCTGGTATTACAACTTAACTATAATTCTTTTCTAATTATGAACTTTAACATAATACAAAGAAATGACTATTCTTTCATGTTTATTGCAAATGAACAAATAAAAATAAATGCAAAATCCAACTAAATCATTTATATGAAAGAGCAGCGACATAACACATAAAACTTCTTGCATAAGAAGTTTAGATGTCATTGCAGCCTAGTGCTGGGATAATGTTCATTACCCATATATATTATCTTTATTTGAAATGGGTTGAAGACAAAAGCACTCAAATTTATATAGGATTTAAATCACTGACACATTTTGGCCTAGGCTAACTAGGCTCATGCCAAGGGCAGCAATTTAGCAAGCAGCATGTTTTCACTGTAGCCTAGCTAAACATGACAAATGTAATATTGCAATGCTGTCAGGGGCAACTACATTGTAGCTCTTCTATGTTGCCACTGACTATATTGATCACTCAAAGCGGTTGATTTATCATTTGTCGATAGAACATGATTCGCTATAGCGAATCATGTCTGCTCGACATCGCTAAATGCAGACAGCATATGCTGTCCGCATTTATCATAGCACAAGTATTTCTGGTAAAATGCTTGTGCAATGCCGCCCCCTGCTCACTGGCGGGCAATCGGCCACTAGCAGGGGCTGTCCATTATCCCTATTTGTATCAGATCGGGATGATTTCAATCTACCACCTTATCTTCCGTTTAGGGCGAACCTGAAACGATAGGCCTGCGATTCAGCATCCGCTGCTTAATAAATGGAGCCCAAAAAGCTATAGATGTTAAGTTTGTGTGAAAACATTATAATCACTATTATGGTTAAAGGGACAGTAAAATCATATTTTAATGTTTATAATCACATAGAACATGCAATTTTAAATAACTTTTAAAATTACTTAAATTATCAATTTTGCTTAGTTCTCTTAATGTCCTTAGTTAAAAGGTATCCTTAGTTAAAAGGTAATCCTAGATGAGCTCAGGACCATGCACGTGTCCGTACCGATCTGGAAACAGTGTTTGCAAGAATCTTTAAAGTAATGTTATGCATAGTTGCAAACTCTGCTGCCATAGAGTGTATTTAGCATTCTATGGCAGCTGTGTTTGCAACTATGTATAACATTGCATCCAACGTGCATAAACAAAACTGTTAGCGTGTCACTTGTAATCTGGCTCAAAATGTTTACATTTACATTTTACTGACATTATTTATTTTGCTCTTTCTTTAAATTACCTCTGAAACATTTTTGGTTTTCCAACTGCTCTTAAAGAGGCTGGAGTAAATTCTGTGGAATTCAGGACTTGAAGCCTCCAACATGCTGCACGGGGATTGTTTGATCTGTGCACCAACTCATTTATGTCTGTCCCTAAGTGGCCTCAATAAAGGAGATGAGAAACTACAAAATAATCCATAATGCACTGATGCTCACTCTGTCTACTTATGAGTGTGTGTGGTGAATTTAAATACCGTTAAAGGACCACTAAACTCAAAATTAAACTTTTGTGATTCAAATAGAGCACCCAATTTTAAACTAATTTCCAATTCACATACATTGCACACTCTTTTTATTTGCAAACTTTCTGAGGCACCAGCTACTACTGAGCATCTGTAAGATTCAAAGAATATAGGCATATGCATTTTGTGATTGGCTGATAGCTGTCACTTTATGCAGTGGGAAAGAAAATAAAACAAACTTTTAAATTTGTCAGAGAAAAAGGCTACCCATATGAAATTCAAATTGAGTTATTTTGCTTTGTCTATTTATTATGCATTTATTGATTATGCTATTTTACTGTGTTTTCTTTGGTCATTAAAATACTTTGTATATGTTTCGGTTCAAAAAGGGGAAACAGTTATTTAGTGGATAAATAAACTAGTATTTCATCTTTAAAATACTTATTATCTAAAATCCCTTAAGCCACTTCTCTTCATAGTATACAAACTGACACGTACAGTATAACCAGCAAATAGCTATTTCTTTTCAATACAAACATCAAAAATTCATACAATTCCGAAGCCTAAATTGACCTGGAAGGAGATAAATCTCTAAAATTGGAAGTTTTCATAAAACTTCTATTTATGTATTTGTTTGTGATCAACTCAAGATTAAAACATGAAAATTTGAAATTACATTTTTCTAGCAGAAATGAATTTGGTGTTGACTTAATGTCATCTTCAGACCGTATTGTTTATGTTCCATCCTATTTTTTCAATAACCTTCCTATTATGTTTTTGTGATGATGACAAAGTGCAAATTGTTCAGCAGAATGAGAAAACATAAATTAAAGATGAAGCAACAAAATACTTTTGCCAATAAAGCTTTATCAGAAGGGGACAGAAAAAGAAACAAGTGTCCTCATACAGAAGGCAAAGTGTATGTCTAGAAATCTGCAATACATTTGCAATGGCGAAAGCAAAACGCAATGAGGCAATAAAGCTGTAGTAAACATTGGCGGCTACAAATGCTGTTAATAACTGAAATTCTATATCGCAGTGGAAGATACAGTTGTATAAAAGTAAGTCGTATGCTGAGTTCTCAGTGCATACATGTGAGCTTGTGATTAGCTGATGGCTGTCACATGATACAAGGGGAGGGCAAATTTAAAGGGCCACAAAACCCAAAAGTTTTCTATCATGATTCAGAGCATACAATTTTAAGCAACTTTCCATGTTGCTTCTAGTATCAAATTTTCGTATTTTTCTTGTTATCTTTCGTTCAAAAGCAGGAAGTTAAGTTCAGGAGTGTGCACGTGTCTGCAGAACTATATGGCAGCAGTTTGCATCAATGTTATACATCAGCAAGGGCACTAGATGGCAGCATTATTTCCTGTCATGTAGTGCTCCAAACATGTGCACACTACCTATCTAGATATTCCTTCAACAAAGAATAAAATGAGAATGATGCAAAATTGATAATAGGAGGAAAAAGGAAACGTTTTTAAAAATTGTATTGTTTATTTGAATCATGGGGGGGTTGGGTTTCATGTTTTTCTTTAAGTAAATTTTTAAATTTGCCAGAAAAATTCTTTAAAATATATTTTTTATGACACTACCTATGCTGACATAAACACAGACACTTAAAGGGACATGAAACTCAAAATTTTTCTTTCAAGATTCAGATAGAGAATACAATTTCAAACAACTTTTCAATTTACTTCTATTATTTAATTTGCTTTCTTCTCTTGTTATCCTTTGCTGAAAGGTTTATCTAGCCAAGTTCAGGGGCAGCAGAGAACCTAGGTTCTAGCTCTTGATTGGTGGCTGCATATATATACCGATTGTGATTGGCTCACCCATGTGTTCAGTTAGAAACCATTAGTGCATTGCTGCTCCTTCAACAAATGATACCAAGAGGATAAAACAGATTAGATAATAGAAGTAAATTAAAATTGTATTCTCTATCTGAATCATGAAAGATCATTTTTGGTTTTCATGTCCCTTTAAGCATACACATTGTATTCTCTTAGACGGGAAAAAAATCTTTCATGGTTTCCACCTCAATGTCACCAAAACAATATTTTGCATAAAAGTATTGCCATGAGGTCACAATAAAAGTCACAACAAAGCTTGGCATCCAGTTAGTGTTTTGCCACCATCTTGACTGCATTATTATCTTGCTAACTGTAACTGACAGCTGGGTGGACTTCTTTATTCTACCAGTCCTTGTTCTTCATGCTCATCACAGGCTTTAGAGGCATTTAATATATGGTGCACTAAACAAGTGAAGTTTAAATCACAAACAAATCCAGTAAAGTCCCAACTTCATATTGTCTGTTTCCTGTAGTTTCTGTAGTAACTTTAAAAAAAAGAAAAGAAAAAGAACACAATAGTGCAGTAGTGTCATTAAATTCTAGCAAAGTTCTTCAAATACTGCGTTTTAAGTCTACCGTTATACATATATATTTAAATACTCAAGGGACTATTACATTACGCCATTTTGCACTGATCTGGAATCTTGGAGCCCACACACACAGACACACAACACACCAGACACTCAACAACAGGCACCCACAGAAAAACACACACACATACACTCACACACATACACACACAGAGCAAGACACTCAGACACACACTCAACAACCACCCACAGAAAAACACACACACACACAGAGCGAGACACTCAATAACAGGCACCCAAACAAAAATACTCACAAACACACATACACACACACACAGAGCGAGACACTCAGACACACACTCAACAACAAGCACCCACAGAAAAACACATACACAGAGACACTCAGACACACAATCAACAACAGGCACCCACAGAAAAACTCACACACGCACACACATACATGCACACACACACACACAAAACACACACAGAGACACACATATGTTGAATATCAGGTATTATGTTAAATCAAGGAAAATGGGAGAAAAAGAGAGGTGCTTGTGTGTACCAGTCAGAATAAAACAAAAGCTGAATAAATCTACAACAGGGTACTCACATTTTTCAATAGCACTCATAAAGTGCTATCAGGCGCATACTGGGTAATCACAGCAACCCAGCTTGCTGGAATTCCAACCTGTATACAGGAACACTTGTACTTTAAATCCTTAGAATAGGATCACAGGAACAGGCTCCAGCAGCAGGAGGCTAGAAGGCCAACGAATTCAATCCCCAATAAGGAAATAGGCGAATGGTAGTGGGTGTATGAAGAGATCAGTAGAGGTTCCATTAAGTTAAAAATTGAATTTATTTAAAATAATAAAAACTTTTTTTTTATTTTTAACTTTATTGGAACCTCTACTAATCTCTTCATACACCCACTACCATTCGCCTATTTCCTTATTAGGGATTTAATTTGTTGGCCTTCTGGCCTCCTGCTGCTGGAGCCTGTGCCTGTGATCCTGTTCTAAGGATTTAAAGTACAAGTGTTCCTGTATACACGTTGGAATTCCTGCAAGCTGGGTTGCTGTGATTACCCAGTATGTGCCCGATAGCACTGTATGAGGGCTATTGAAAAATGTGAGTACCCTGTTGTGGATTTATTCAGCTTTTGTTTTATTCTGACTGGTACACACAAGCACCTCTCTTTTTCTCCCATTTTCCTTCTAGACGTCAGTCCATTATTGATGTGAGGAGAGAGCAGCTCTACTGATTTGATCTGTATTTCTGAATGGAGTTATCGCCATTTCCTTGATCTGCATCTACCACTGGGACCCTGTGCCTCATAAGGGACTATCTGGTTCTATATATATATATTTACTTCATACTTATATCTGTATATATAGTGTTTTATATATTTTTGGGTTTACATTGGATATTGTGCGCCCCCTATCAGGATCTCTGTATTGAGATTCTACTTGTTTTATTATGTTATATCAGAATGAATAAAAAAAATAAACTAGTAGGGAAATTGCTTAATGCCATATAAAGGGCAGGTATTATTGCGCTTAGATATAATAATAACACAAAAGAAATCCATCTTAAAAAACATAATTTATGCTTACCTGATAAATTTATTTCTCTTGTAGTGTATTCAGTCCACGGGTCATCCATTACTTATGGGATTATATCTCCTTCCCAACAGGAAGTTGCAAGAGGATCACCCAAGCAGAGCTGCTATATAGCTCCTCCCCTCACATGTCATATCCAGTCATTCGACCGAAACAAGACAAGAAAGGAGAAACCATAGGGTGCAGTGGTGACTGTAGTTTCAATTAAAAATTTAGATCCGCCTTAAAAGACAGGGCGGGCCGTGGACTGAATACACTACAAGAGAAATAAATTAATCAGGTAAGCATAAATTATGTTTTCTCTTGTTAAGTGTATTCAGTCCACGGGTCATCCATTACTTATGGGATACCAATACCAAAGCTAAAGTACACGGATGATGGGAGGGACAAGGCAGGAACTTTAAACGGAAGGAACCACTGCCTGTAGAACCTTTCTCCCAAAAACAGCCTCCGAAGAAGCAAAAGTGTCAAATTTGTAAAATTTTGAAAAAGTGTGAAGTGAAGACCAAGTTGCAGCCTTGCAAATCTGTTCAACAGAGGCCTCATTCTTAAGGCCCAGGTGGAAGCCACAGCTCTAGTGGAATGAGCTGTAACTCTTTCAGGAGGCTGCTGTCCAGCAGTCTCATAGGCTAAGCGTATTATGCTACGAAGCCAAAAGGATAGAGAGGTAGCCAAAGCTTTTTGACCTCTCCTCTGTCCAGAGTAAACGACAAACAGGGAAGAAGTTTGACGAAAATCTTTAGTTGCCTGCAAATAGAATTTCAGGGCACGGACTACGTCCAGATTATGCAAGAGTCGTTCCTTCTTTGAAGAAGGGTTAGGACACAGTGATGGAACAACAATCTCTTGATTGATATTCCTGTTAGAAACTACCTTAGGTAAGAACCCAGGTTTAGTACGCAGAACTACCTTGTCTGAATGGAAAATCAGATAAGGAGAATCACAATGTAAGGCAGATAACTCAGAGACTCTTCGAGCCGAGGAAATAGCCATCAAAAACAGAACTTTCCAAGATAACAGCTTAATATCAATGGAATGAAGGGGTTCAAACGGAACACCTTGAAGAACTTTAAGAACTAAGTTTAAACTCCACGGCGGAGCAACAGTCTTAAACACAGGCCTAATCCTAGCCAAAGCCTGACAAAAGGCCTGAACGTCTGGAACTTCTGCCAGACGTTTGTGTAGAAGAATAGACAGAGCAGAAATCTGTCCCCTAGCAGATAAGCCCTTTTCTAAACCCTCTTGTAGAAAAGACAATATCCTAGGAATCCTAACCTTACTCCATGAGTAACTCTTGGATTCGCACCAGTATAAATATTTACGCCATATCTTATGGTAAATTTTTCTGGTAACAGGTTTCCGAGCCTGTATTAAGGTATCAATAACAGACTCCGAGAAGCCACGCTTTGATAGAATCAAGCGTTCAATCTCCATGCAGTCAGTCTCAGAGAAATTAGATTTGGATGATTGAAAGGACCCTGAATTAGAAGGTCCTGCCTCAGAGGCAGAGACCATGGTGGACAGGACAACATGTCCACTAGGTCTGCATACCAGGTCCTGCATGGCCACGAAGGCGCTATCAGAATCACTGATGCTCTTTCCTGTTTGATCCTGGCAATCAGTCGAGGAAGCATCGGGAATGATGGAAACACATAAGCCATGTTGAAGACCCAAGGGGCTGTCAGAGCATCTATCAGCACCGCTCCCGGGTCCCTGGACCTGGATCCGTAACAAGGAAGCTTGGCGTTCTGGCGAGACGCCATGAGATCCAGTTTTGGTTTGCCCCAACGATGGACCAGTTGAGTAAACACCTCTGGATGGAGTTCCCACTCCCCCGGATGAAAAGTCTGACGACTTAGAAAATCCGCCTCCCAGTTCTCTACGCCTGGGATGTGGATCGCTGACAGGTGGCAAGAGTGAGACTCTGCCCAGCGAATTATCTTTGAGACTTCTAACATCGCTAGGGAACTCCTGGTTCCCCCTTGATGGTTGATGTAAGCCACAGTCATGATGTTGTCCGACTGAAATCTGATGAACCTCAGTGTTGCTAACTGAGGCCAAGCTAGAAGAGCATTGAATATTGCTCTTAACTCTAGAATATTTATTGGGAGGAGTTTCTTCTCCTGAGTCCACGATCCCTGAGCCTTCAGGGAGTTCCAGACTGCGCCCCAACCTAGAAGGCTGGCATCTGTTGTTACAATCGTCCAATCTGGCCTGTGAAAGGTCATACCCTTGGACAGATGGACACGAGAAAGCCACCAAAGAAAAGAATCTCTGGTCTCTTGATCCAGATTTAGTAGAGGGGACAAATCTGAGTAATCCCCATTCCACTGACTTAGCATGCATAATTGCAGCGGTCTGAGATGCAGGCGCGCAAATGGCACTATGTCCATTGCCGCTACCATTAAGCCGATTACTTCCATGCACTGACCCACTGAAGGGCGTGGAATGGAATGAAGGACACTGCAAGCATTTAGAAGTTTTGATAACCTGGACTCCGTCAGGTAAATTTTCATCTCTACAGAATCTATAAGAGTCCCTAGGAAGGAGACTCTTGTGAGTGGTGATAGAGAACTCTTTTCCACGTTCACCTTCCACCCATGTGACCTCAGAAATGCCAGAACTATCTCAGTATGAGACTTGGCCATTTGAAAGCTTGACGCCTGTATCAGGATGTCGTCTAGATACAGAGCCACCGCTATGCCTCGCGGTCTTAGAACCGCCAGAAGTGAGCCCAGAACCTTTGTAAAGATTCTCGGGGCCGTAGCCAACCCGAAGGGAAGAGCTACAAACTGGTAATGCCTGTCTAGAAAGGCAAATCTTAGGTACCGATAATGATCTTTGTGAATCGGTATATGAAGGTAGGCATCCTTTAAGTCTACCGTGGTCATGTATTGACCCTCTTGGATCATGGGTAGGATGGTTCGAATAGTTTCCATTTTGAATGATGGAACTCTTAGGAATTTGTTTAAGATTTTTAGGTCCAAGATTGGTCTGAAGGTTCCCTCTTTCTTGGGAACCACAAACAGATTCGAGTAAAACCCTTGCCCTTGTTCCGTCCGCGGAACTGGGTGGATCACCCCCAATACTAAGAGGTCTTGCAAACAGCGTAGAAATGCCTCTTTCTTTATTTGGTTTGCTGATAACCTTGAAAGATGAAATCTCCCTTGTGGAGAAGATACTTTGAAGTCCAGAAGATATCCCTGAGATATGATCTCCAACGCCCAGGGATCCTGGACATCTCTTGCCCAAGCCTGGGCGAAGAGAGATAGTCTGCCCCCCACTAGATCCGTTTACGGATAAGGGGCCCTCTCTTCATGCTGTCTTATTGGCAGAAGAAGGCTTTCTGGCCTCCCTGCCCTTGTTCCAGGACTGGTTAGTTTTCCAGCCCTGTCTGTAACGAGCAACAGGTCCTTCCTGTTTTGGAGCGGAGGAAGTTGATGCTGCTCCTGCCTTGAAATTACGAAAGGCACGAAAATTAGACTGTTTGGCCTTTGATTTGGCCCTGTCCTGAGGAAGAGTATGACCCTTACACCCAGTAATGTCAGCAATAATTTCTTTCAAGCCGGGCCCGAATAAGGTCTGCCCTTTGAAAGGAATATTAAGCAATTTAGATTTAGAAGTCACGTCAGCTGACCAGGATTTAAGCCATAGCGCTCTGCGCGACTGGACGGCGAATCCGGAGTTCTTAGCCGTTAGTTTGGTTAAATGTACAACGGCATCAGAAATAAATGCATTAGCTAGCTTAAGTGCTTTAAGCTTGGCCATAATCTCATCCAATGGAGCTGTGCGAATGGCCTCTTCCAGAGACTCAAACCAGAATGCCGCAGCCGCAGTGACAGGCGCAATGCATGCAAGGGGCTGTAAGATAAAACCTTGTTGAACAAACATTTTCTTAAGGTAACCTTCTAATTTTTTATCCATTGGATCCGAAAAAGCACAACTATCCTCCACCAGGATAGTGGTACGCTTAGCTAAAGTAGAAACTGCTCCCTCCACCTTAGGGACCGTCTGCCATAAGTCTCGTGTGGTGGCGTCTATCGGAAACATTTTTCTAAACATCGGAGGTGGGGAAAAGGGCACACCGGGTCTATCCCACTCCTTGCTAATAATTTCTGTAAGCCTTTTAGGTATAGGAAAGACGTCAGTACACACCGGTACCGCAAAGTATCTATCCAACCTACATACTTTCTCTGGAATTGCAACTGTGTTACAATCATTCAGAGCAGCTAATACCTCCCCTAGCAATATGCGGAGGTTCTCAAGCTGAAATTTAAAATTAGAAATCTCTGAATCCGGTCTCCCTGGATCAGATCCGTCACCCACAGAATGAAGCTCTCCGTCCTCATGTTCTGCAAATTGTGACGCAGTATCAGACATGGCTCTCACATCATCAGCGCGCTCTGTCCTTAACCCAGAGCTATGGCGCTTGCCTCTTAATTCAGGCAATTTAGATAATACCTCTGTCATAACAGCAGCCATGTCTTGCAAAGTGATTTGTATGGGCCTCTCTGATGCACTTGGCGCCACAATATCACGTGCCCCCTGAGCGGGAGGCGTAGGTACTGACACGTGAGGAGAGTTAGTCGGCATAACTTCCCCCTCGTTGTCTGGTGATAATTTCTTTACAGATATAGATTGACTTTTATTCAAAGTGACATCAATACATTTAGTACACATATTTCTGTGGGGCTCCACATTGGCCTTCAAACATAGTGAACACGCAGATTCATCTGTGTCAGACATGTTTAAACAGACTCGCAATGAGACTAACAAGCTTGGAAAAACCTTTCAAGTAAATTTACAAGCAATATAAAAAAACGCTACTGCGCCTTTAAGAAGCACAAAAAAACGTCACAGTTGAAATAACAAAGAACCAAATCAGTTATAGCAACCAAATCTTCACAGAAAATGTATTAAGTTAGAAAAGTATTGCACCCACTAGCAAATGGATAATTAACCCCTTAATACCCAAAAACGGATAACCAATTTAACAATTAACATTTTTTATCACAGTCAAACACACTGTCACAGGTCTGCTGTGACTGATTACCTCCCTCAAAATGACTTTTGAAGACCCCTGAGCTCTCTAGAGACGTCCTGGATCAAGGAGGAAGAAGCAGGAAGACTGAAACTGAATTTTTACTGCGCAAAAAAGCGCTAAAATAGGCTCCTCCCACTCCTATTACAACAGTGGGAAACCTCAGTTAATCGTTTCTATATAGAAATAAACAACAGCCATGTGGAAAATTTCATGCCCCAAAAGATTTATCACCAAAGTACCTCACAAAAAACGAATAACATGCCAGTAAACGTTTTAAACATACACTTTAAAAGTTAGATAGTGTTATTAATAAGCCTGCTACCAGTCGCTTCTACTGCAGTTAAGGCTTATACAATACTTCGGTATTAACAGTATTTTCTTAGTCAAATTCCATTCCTTAGAAAATGACTCATTGTACATACATTCATCAGCCTGATACCAGTCGCCGCTGCATTTAAGGCTGTACTTACATTACATCGGTATCAGCAGTATTTTCTTAGTCAATTCCATTCCTTAGAAAAATAATTTACTGCACATACCTCGTTTGCAGGATTCCCCGCATGCTATTCCCTTTCTGAAAGTTACCCCACTCCTCAGAATGTGCGAGAACAGCCAGTGGATCTTAGTTACTTCCGCTAAGATCATAGAAAACGCATGAAGATTCTTCTTCTAAATACTGCCTGAGAACAAACAGCACACTCCAGTGCCATTTAAAATAACAAACTTGTGATTGAAGAAATAAACTAAGTATAAAAACACCACAGACCTCTCACAACGACCTATCTAGTTGAGTTGCAAGAGAATGACTGGATATGACATGTGAGGGGAGGAGCTATATAGCAGCTCTGCTTGGGTGATCCTCTTGCAACTTCCTTTTGGGAAGGAGATATAATCCCATAAGTAATGGATGACCCGTGGACTGAATACACTTAACAAGAGAAAAATGCCATATGAAGATATCTATGCACATTATACATCAAATTAAACTGTGGTATCATCACTCTGATGACAATTATTACTGACGGTTTGCTTGTAATATCAGTTTTGTTCTCAAATAATCATAAATATCTATAAACTTCACATATTAAATGGGAAAATATTGAAACATGCCACAGAATGCAGGAATGTTGCTCCAGTTATTCCATATAAATGGCAGCTGACATTCTATCAGATATGCTTTACAAGCACAGTCAACAGTAAAGATGATCTTTAGCAACAATGTAAAAAATATAAAGAACATGTCTCTCCATTTATAACTGACAAGCTGGAGAGGTAACTGATGATAAAAAGTTAATCTTAAAGTGCCATAAAACAGGTTGAGATCTGTGCATATCCTAAAAGGGCTAATTAATTTAAAATAATTTGCATACATTTTTTTAAAAAAAATTCTGGCAAGTATTTTAAAATAATTTTCAAAAATAAGCAAAATGAATTACATAGCTAAACTGCCTGGAGCAGCCAACTCCACCCCCCTTATCAGTGTTTAGACACAGGCAATGTATTACAACTGAGTTCACAGCTTCTAGGCATGCTCCAGCAGATAATCCCTATTCACTTTTGCATTTTACCAAAAGAACAATAAACATAGATACAGCCATTAAAGGAATTGAGTGCGGGGAGTTAGAGCTTTACAATTCAGAAACTAAAAAGAAAGGTTAATGACAAGGCACTGCAGTATACATTTGCAGGTAAAGTAATTAAAGTACATATTATATTATTTTGTCTCTACCCCAACTTGTTTTATGTCCCTTTAAAGGGACAGTCTACTCCAGAATTGTTATTGCTTAAAAAGATTGATAATCCCTTTATTAATCATTCCCCAGTTTTGCATAACCAACAGGCTTATAATAATACACCTTTTACCTCTGTGATTACCTTGTATCTAAGCCCCTGCAGACTGCCCCCTTATTTCACATTTTTTGACAGACTTGCAATGTAGCCAATCAGTGCTGACTACTAGGTAAATCCACGGGAGTGAGCACATTATTATCTATATGGCACACAAACTAGCGCTGTCTAGCTGTAAAGAATTGTCAAAATGCACTGAGATAAGATGTGGCCTTCAATGGCTTAGAGCTTTCAACAGAGAATACCAAGAGAACCAAGCAAATTTGATCATAAAAGTTCAAACTGCATTCTATCTGAATCAGAAAATTAGAATTTTGACTAGACAGTCCCTTTCATTTACTGAAACTAAACAGTGTAGCAGTGAGTAGTTATGAAGTATGCAAGGGGAAGTCATTTACCACAATAAATATAACACTTTATTTGCAATGCAAGTACCCAGCAGAGCTAAAGAGTTGTGCCAAAACAATAATGTTGTAGCTATTTTGATAACATATTGTGCATATGTACTATATTTAACATACAGAAAAGCGTTCCAAATATATGTACACTTCTTCTTTATATTTATATATATATGTATTACTTCAGAAATGGTCAGACCAAGCATAAAAATAGGGTTGAGAAGGTATGTGGTATCATTGCACTGGGTCTTGAGTAAAAAAAAGTTTGAAAAACCCTGCTATAAACAACTCATATATATTATTTCCTTCAGACCGGACACATATATAAACAGTGGGTTACTCACCTGATAAGATGACTGTAATTAAAAAACGACAAATTACTATGAAGTTCCTTTATTGCTAAAAAGAAGCCCTTGCCAGTCTGCATTGTATGCCCCACATATCATGTAAGCAGATCAAATGATGTGTAAATCATTTTTACTATATAAAAATTGTACTGCTGCCTTTGTGCTACTTTTGAAATAACAGCAAATGACATTTTAATTTCATCTCCCTGAGTATTTACTTGTTTTAACTTGCTGAACATAATTTGAAGTGTATTAATACATTATGAACTGCAATTTCTCTTTGTCGGGAATACAAGACATTTTTACAAAGGCATCAGGCGAAACTCAAATATCTATTTCTAAACTTCTTTTGCAGGCACAAAATTGTGTTTACCCAGTCATCAATGATGTCTGAAGAAATTAATACCTAAAACAAAACAGATTATGCTATTTCAGTTTGTTTAATGTACTTGTGAGAATCTATGGCACTAAAGGGGACAGCAGTAATGTAGCAGAGAAATCTGTGAAGCAACATGGGGAGTGGACTTTGAAAGCATTAAATTACTTAGCAAGCTCTGAACGTAGCCGACCACATAGTGGAAAAGATAGATATGCAGATTCAACAAATCATACAATGCATTCAATGGAATGGAAATCAGATATTCTTTAATAGGGATAAGATAAGACGTGTGAAAATTAAAGCGAAAGCACAAAAAGGAAAGAGTGGTCTAATCACAGCTACCTATGTTTTTTTGGCTTTGATATTTGTAGGCTAGGCCTGTATACCTTAAAGGGACAGTATACACTCATTTTCATATAACTGAATGTAATAGACACTACTATAAAGAATAAGATGCACAGATACTGATATAAAAATCCAGTATAAAACTGTTTAAAAACTTACTTAGAAGCTGTCAGTTTGGCTCTGTTGAAAAGGCAGCTGGAAAGCCCACTGCAAGTGGCAAATAAGACACTCCCCCCTCCCCCTTCTTTTGCATATGAAAAGACCCTTTACACAAACAGGAGCAAGCTGGAGAAGGTAGCTGACCGTATTCACATAAAACTTTGGGGCTTGGTTAGGAGTCTGAAAATCAGAGCAATGTTATTTAAAAATAAGCAAAACTAAACATTAAAAAAAACAAAAAACTTCATGGGCTATATAAATAGATCTACAAAACATTTCTGCAAAGAAAAAAGGGATATTAAACACTAAGAGCTAGATTACGAGTGGAGCACTATTTTAACGTGCACCTATAAAGGGGCAAATTCACGGGCATACGTTAAATAACCAGCCATTACAAGTGGCTGGTTAATGCTCCAGTGAGTTTGCAACTTCAATTTGCACTTAGTGCAATTAACCCGAGGTCAGACCTCTGTTTAATGAAAAAAATGTGCCCCAATAGCCCCCAAAATAAAGAGGACAGTTTCTTTAATCTAAAATAAAATTATTTTTTAAACTGCACGAAGCAGTTGTAAGGGGTTAAAGTGAGTGGACTTGGGGTGGGGTGCATATACACATAAAAACACACACACACATATACAGTGTGTATATATATATATATATATATACACACACTATATATATATATATATATATATATATATATATATATATATATATATATACACACACTATATATAAAGATATATATATATATATATATACACACACACACACACATATATATTTTTATTTTGCTGCCCAATGCTGCTCGAATTACCTCCAGCGATACGCAAGGGGCTTTGCAGTGTCTGACGACACGAGAAAGAGGCTCCCATTGGAGCCTAAAGAAGCGTGCTCTCATGAGTGCAAGGCTTCAAAACAATGCAAATACGAGGTCGCATTTGCATTGTGCCTAACTTGTAATACCAGTGTACATTTACGTGCGCTGGTACTACTGAGGAGAGCGCAAATATCGCGCTTGCAAAAGCGCAATATTGCGCTGCCCTCATAACCTAGGCCTAAATAAATGCTAGATAGAATGATGCATTCAAAGAAAAGATTAGTTTGAGAATAACATGTACGTATATATTTTTTTTTTTAAGTTTCATTAGCTGTTTAAATATTGACAAAATAAGTGTAACGTTTTAGTGTCTATAAAACAATGGGAGCAGCCATGTTGTAACTTAGGTTACTTTCTCTGCTGTGGCCAAATAGTGACAGTTATAAATAGGTCACTAGAGTGTGCAGCCAATGGCTGTGAAGAAAATAACAGTGTTCTGCACTTCCATTTCTAACAGGAACTGAAAAAAATCACAATTTCAGAATGGAATTACAGGAAAAGGGGACAAAATAAATAATATAAGTATATTGCAGAGTTTTTATATATATATGCTTTATCATCTTATATTACCATTGTACCTTTAAAAATGAATATATCAGTATAATGCAGGGTCCGCCATCAGGGGGTGACAGGGGTGACTCCTGTCAGGGGCCCAATGGGCCAGGGGGGCCCCATGAGGCAAGAACTAAAAAAAAAAAAAAAAAAAAAAAATTTTTTTTTTTTTTTAATTTTGGCAGCCACCAGTGGGTACTACAGCAGAGTTCTAAATGAGAATGTGAAATGTTATTACAAGGAGTAAAGTATTAGCATTTGAGAGGATTTCTTAGTGTGCACTAAACCACTATGCAGTGTGAGACAGACTTGGCACTTTGTACAGTGTGTGTCTGAGTCAGACAGCAGATCACTTTCATTTGCAGAGGAGGTAGGACTTACTTAGCAAATGTTTTTATTTCTTTTTGCAATTTCGGATTGTAACTTCAGTGTGGTAGTAGTTGTATGGTGGGGTCAGGGGTCCATAAAAACACTTTTTTAGCAGCAGTGTATTTATGATTATTTGACAATGCTGTAGAAATCCTATATTTAAAACATCTACATAAAATGTTATACTCTCAGACTAAGATTGCCTAGTGTTTGAAATGAGACAGGTTAACTTAAAACTGTTCAGTTTACTCTACAGCTGACTTAATTTTGAAATACATACCAACAAGCCTAAATCCTGCATTTAACCAGATCTAATGGTATGAGTACCACAGCTTATGGTTCCACCAAGACCATATAGAGTACAGCATTTTCAAAATCCATAAGTACAGCTGACAGATGGGAACATATGTACACTATATTTGAAGTGGTGCATTTGGTTGGAGAAAATGGGGAAAAGCAAACAAACAAACATATGTCAACCTTTTAAAAGAACTTTTCTTCATCTAGCCATCTACCCAGATCATTAATGTACAATTTTGAATTCACAGAATTATTTTTGTTTGCACATTTACAAAAATGATTCTTTAAAAAGTGATCTCTTAATTTCTGCATTTTTTTATCATGCATGTCACACACTGTTGATTTAGGGGATGCAAGGTGCATAAATGTTTCCTCCTGTGAGTGTTTCTGTGGGTGTCTGTGTTTATGTCTTTGTGTTTTTGTTTGTGTCTCTATGAGTGTGTATGTATTTTTTTCCGTGGGTCTCTCTGTGATGGTGGGTGTGTATATCTTTGTGCATTTTCTGTGGATGTCTGTGAGGGTGTGTGCATATGTCTTTGAGCTTTTTCTATGGGTGTCTCTGTGAGGGTGTGTGTATGTTTGTCTTTGTGTATTTTCTCTGGATGTGTATGTCTGTGTTTCCTGTGGATGTCTCTGTGAGGGTGTGTGTATGTCTTTGTGTGTTTTCTGTGGATGTCTCAGTGAGGGTGTGTGTATGTATGTCTTTCTGTGTTTTATGTGGTTGTCTCTCTGTGTGTGTATGTTTTTGTATGTTTTCTGTGGGTGCCTCTGTGTGTGTGTGTATGTCTGTGTGTTTTCTGTGGGTGTCTCTGTGTGTGTATGTCTTTGTGTGTTTTCTGAGGCTGTCTCTGTGGGTGTTTCCTTGGGTGTATGTGCAAGTTTGAGTGTGTGTCCATTGTCTGTTCCTTTTTAGGACATTTTGACCTTACTACTGATTATTCACATCTTTCTACAGACTTTGAGACTAATGACATGAGACCTTTCCGGAAGTCACCAATCCACCATTTAACCTTTAAATTATTGTTTAGGCAGTTCAGGGCCCTTCCTTTCAGTCACTGCATGCTGTTGGCATCTTCCTTTACAAAAAGATAATCAGAACTCCATATTTTGTTTTCTAAATCTCCTTTTTTACAAAACTGTAGTTTACCACATTGCTTGTCAGGTCAATGTAAACAAGTGCTGGGTGTCTGTGTCTGATTTTTTTTCTTTGCGTGTCTGCTAGAGTGTCTATATGTGCATCCTTATGTGTGAGTATGTGTTTGTGTTTCAGTGTATGAGTGTGTGTCTGTGTGTGTATGTTACTACCTTTACAAGATTTCCAAGTTTAAATAGACACTTAAGAATAAAGTGCATATATGTTTTAGTCACTTGGTCAAAAACTGCACATGTCAAAGGGGGGGGGGCCTGATCAATGGTTAAGTCAGGGGCCCCAAAATTTCTAGTGGCGGCCCTGGTATAATGCAAAGAATACGCATACATACATGAGACTTTAATCTAAAAAAATGTTTTCAACAATTAGAACAATAAAACAATATGAATTTGGTCTGTGGTTAGAAAGGCACAAAAAACCTTGAAGGCTGTAAGGCTCTAATTGGACATCCATTTCTGTTGTCATAACTGATTATTTTTTCTTTTCTGATTATCATAACATATGAAACCTTTTTTACAATCAGTATATTTATTTTATTTGTTCAATTTTCTAAATATGTTTTTTCAATTTTATTTTAAACTCAAACTGTATTTTGATCCTGTTTATTAATCATGTATTTGCCACTTTGATATCATTTACTTATTCCCCTTTTTAGTCTTATCCTCCCTCATTCAATTGTTATCTACTACTTCATATCCCCTTTACGTCTACTTTGGTGGCTCCAAACTATTTTTTTTTTGTGTGACAGTCAAGATTTATATTGAAATTCATTTGAACCCATTTATTTGCCTGTGATACCCCAAGAAGATGTAGCGGTATAAATTAAACACAAACAAAAAGCATGTAAATAATAATAATATAAATATAAAAATCTTAAAAAAAATAATTTTATAAAAACTATGACCACTGTTATTTTTTTGATAGATCATATAAGCATTTATTTAAAATGTGTCTTTTTTAATTTCTAGATGAATGTGTGCTAATAACCAGTAATGCCCATTTTCCTATAATTTTCATTAAAAAATGTCAGTAATGTCATATACACTGCTTGCAGAGCAGTTCACCAGGGATTTGCTAGTGTGAGCATGTGTGTTAGTATTGCTATGTCATCAGTGATGTCATAACATTTAAAAGCACTTATCCATGCAAAATAAATGTGCACATGCAGTAACCCTAGATTTTATGAGCATCACAAATCCCAAAATGGAAAGCAAGGTCACAGAAGAAATACAGATGTGCTGCTATTATTCTTTGTGTATGTATATAGACCACATAGCTTTAACCATAGTGATGGTGCCTATGTGTATGTATAGAAATATCTCAGCTCCCTACTATTGACACACCTGGTGGGATTGTCACAGAAACATTTTGTGTCCCTGAAGCTACCTGGAGAATATAAACTGTTTGAGGTAAAGTTTTTTGTCCTTTGTTTGTTTTTTGTTTGTTTTTTAACTTTGAGAATTGCAGATGTTAATAACACCACTTTAAATGTCCCTTTTAAGGTAATACAATTATATAAAAGTGATACAATTTAAAACTAATAAATCTATATGCTGGTCTCATAGATATAAAGAGTTCCTGTTTAGAGAATTATACCATCTGCATTTCTTGATCTTTTTGGCTGACAATAACTGCTGAAATAAAGTTATAAACTGTTACTCATTTGTGATTCCCACAGTCAAGAAAGACGTAACCAGACTAGCTCAATCCCATTCTTGATAAAACATACATATTTTCATATAATCGGAACACGTCTACTGGGAAAACTCCTATTTGTTAACCCCTAATACTACTGACAGAAAATGGAGCCCAGTACTGAGAAAATTAAAATTGATAAATGGGAGGTTGTGAAATTAATGTTTAGCATATGTGTGTAAATAATATTGCTTTCAAAGTTGGGTGCTTTTACAGCTACAAATAGCTAATTACCTTTGTTGATCACGACACATATTAAAGCTGTGCTATATATAAAAAGATGAAACAAATTAAATATTGACATAAAAATATGTATTCAAAAAAATGGTTTAATTGCATTAAAATAGTATAACAAAATTGTTCAGCAAAAGTCATATTTTATAGAAAACTTAAAATCTGTAATTAAATTACATTAAAAAAAAAATTAAGGTATTCCGTATAAACTACACATGCAAAAATGTAGTGAAATTTATATTTCTAATATGAAACTTAAAGCGTATTGTTTTCCTTATTTTAAAATGGGTTTCCCTGCCTCTGCTAGTGAGCGGAACAGGGGCATTCCATTGGCACAGCTGAAATTTCTCCACCAGGTCTGGTGTCTTTGCTACATATTTCCCCCTGCCGTTCTCGCTGTTTTATCTTGCAAATTTAAAGGTGGGGAGATTGTGTCAAAATATTCAAAACACTTATTACACCAAAAGAAAAGCACCTGTTTATGAAAAGTGAGGTGATAGCTACTATACACGGAACACAGGGCGATCTAAGTTGTAATGGCTGCAGTATGTAGGTAACTGTGCCCTCTGCTAACTTTGCATTTCCTTTTCCAGTGAGCATTATTACTTTCTAATGGAGTCATCTCACAACTGGCAGGGACTGATTTTTTTGTTTTGTTTTTAGAGAATTCCAAGCGGGCGACCGCTGTAAGCATGGTGATTCGCCTACTATGTAGCAAAGTTTTGATCATTGGTGTAGTTGCCAACAGTCCCCGATTTCCAGGGGCAGTCCCTGGATTTTGTTGTATATCCCTGGATTTTTTTGTCCCTGGAAATGTCCCCTCAAGGAGATTTGGAGGGCTACAGCTGAGCTGGGGCATGTGTGACACAAGTTAATGGGGAGGAGCTGGCGTTGAGGCTGAGCGTGCAGCAAGTACTCTCTTTGATCACTTATGGCAGGTCTAGACCGGGACTCCTTGCTGCACCTTCTCCGAGTGATCGATGCCACAATTCAGAAGAAAAACACTTGCAAACAGCTCATCCACACTCACTAGATAATGAGCTGTGCTGATTTGTTGTAAAAAAGGGGGGATTACTTGGCTACTACTGTAGATAATTTATTGTTTGCACCTTTGCATTATTTAGTCTGACAGTAATCTTCACATTTTAGCACTCTATATTGTCTGTAGTTTGCTGACTTTAGCATGAGTTTAAACATACACCACTTCCTACACTGGTACAAATGTCTAAAGTAAAGTGAATCTTTTTATTCTTTAACATTTTTAAAAGTCTGTTTTTTGCATATTACTTTACTACAGGTGACTTCTCTTCCTATTATGTCTCTTAATGTGAAGTCACTGAATACGAAAAAGTACTGCAAATGATGTAATTCAAAGTTAGCAGGATTGTGCTTTCTATGGTTGGGAGATGTCTGTATTTGCAAAACCGTTTTATCTTGGAAGCTTTACCTCTAATTAAAATGGTATACAGAAATATTTTTTGTATGTCAGTGTTATTAACCCTCTACTGCCTATACAGCCATATAAAATGCTACCTCTCATGCCCACATTAGGTATAGATATATATATAGTATTATTTAAATATAATTAACTCCCACTTGTATATTGTTTTTATTATTATTGAATGGGTTCACATATTATTTGTCTGCCTAATTTTGATGCTGTGTTGTAACAATAACCATATGCCCAGAATGTGTTCCAAAGACCGGTATTATTAAGAAGATTATGGGGTAAGGGTAAGAGCTTGGTGCTGTAATCTGTACAATAAGCTATGGATAAGTCTAAATTATACTATTACTATAAAATGGGTGTGTTTTGATCGCAGAACGGAGTGGGCAGAGCAGTTGAACAGAAGGTTGTTATTACTCCGGTAACCTGCTTGCTTGCTCTGCTGTAAAGTGCCCCTGGACATTTTTTTTTGGCAACTATGCATTGGACCCTAAGATTATAATGTAAAATTGGAAAACAGAAAGATAGCACCTAATAGTGTAGTATTCACAGTCAATATAGAGCAATAAGAGAAAGCAGGTGAACAGGTACTCCCAAGTGTGCTGGCACCCTTAGTGAAAAAGGTGCAAACAAGCAGACTGACCTTTATACAGCAGTCAGCTTGCTGGAAACTCGGTCTCCTTTTGTTCAGCAGGGAAGCTGGTCGGACAACTGCAACAAACATTTCTGCCTGGTTCGATGAACGTCTGCAGCAAACTAATCTCTTGGGCCGATGGAAGGTGCGTCACCTCCGGTGTCTGGTCAGACTCCCGCTATCTGTTAAAGGCTTAGGTTACAATAGCGGTTGCAACAGATAGATACTGTTGTAGCTACTGGCGTCTTTCATTAATATCGGAGAAAATGTTTAATAATGTCTTTTAATATTTATTTTACATACTTTTTCTGTGATTTAACTCTGAAAATTGTGGGTCTCCAAATTCTGTGAAAATGGAAATACATACCTAACATTGCTTCACTGTTTATATTTATATTTGTCTCTAATTGGCCTCAGCAGAGGAGATAGGTGGCCAAAAGCACATTTTGCTAACAAAATGGTAATGGCTATTGTGTCTATTCCAGTCAAGAATACTGCAAATACTGTAAATGGTAGGGGGAGAGGTAAGTGGTAGATGGCATTTGACCGTTGAACAATAATTGCAAACAATGTCTTCAGAAATGTAGATTTAGACATCCAAGCTTTTCTCACTTAAAAATCCTTATAAACATGACAGTCCGTTTAGACATTTCAGGATAATATTGTTCATATTATATTATATACTGTTTTTAAGAACTTCTGACTTATAAAAATATTTTTCAAGTAATTTTAGACAGATTTCTAACGTTTTGAAAAAACAACATATATGTGTCCAATTAGCAAACTTTATTCCAAACAGGGCCGGATTGGCCTAACAGGATACTAGGAGATTTCCCGGTGGGCTGAAGCAGCTGGGGCTGGAAAGCTACAATTTAAAGGGCTGATTTATGGATACAATTGGGTTGAAGGGTTGCTATATAACATCAATCTTACATTTTTATTTAATCCAATTTATTTTAAGTAATATAATTTAATTCTGAAAAAAATATTGTGGAAGGAGTGTCCCAGTATTCCCCTTTGAGAAAAATAGTGCATGTGCATTCTACTGACTCAATGGAAAATAGGGCTGGTCTTAATATTTTTCCAGGGCTGCTTTTTATTCCCAGTCCGGCCCTGATTCCAAACGAAGGATTGTTTAATACTGTTGCATACACATGAATAGTTTTGGTTGTTTCATAGTCATAGTATTGTTATGTATGTGATCTTCATTTCTTAATCATGTTTTTTTAATCATATATATTATTATGTTATTTTAGAATTGTACTTGATCCGGATTATCAGCTATTTTGAAGATTAAGCTTAATCTCTTATGGTAATATACCTACCAAATAAACACACAGGTATTATATTTTCAATGGGCACTATGACAAAATGTGTAATCTTGACGTTATAACGTCTTAATTTGGATAAACACGTATGCCCCTTTAGATTCACACCATGCTGTGATGTAAGGGAGGCGGAGACAGATCAGGTATAAGAGATGAGTGCTAGGTAAGGATATTTACTCTTGAAAAAGTTCCAATGTATATGGAATGAAACGTACGTCGAGTGAGTAACTAGTTATATATTTCCCTTCACCCCTGTGGGGCTTTGACACTCGAACTGGATTTTGTGTGCTTCGCTAGCCAAGGGTTGATTGTTGAATCTTACCACCACAATCCCAGCCGGATTTACACTCTGGTTCACAGTGTGTATCATTTGTTTTGGGGCTAGTTGGGTGGTCTTATCCACTTGTCAGAACTGCTTTCTACAATTGGAAACAACTGGAAACGACCGGATACATCCGGGGATTTGAAAAGCCATCTGTGGATAATCCCACATATGTCATGACTATCTGACTTTGGAAATTTCTGATGAGCGTGTTTTTATCATACATCTTGTGAGTAGCCACCGTATGTGCTTTTGGGGCTTTTAATACATTTGATTTAACTCTGCAAATAGATCTTGTTTTGCGCTTCTCCTACTTTTTTCTTTTCAGTTCTTCGCATCAAATGGTGATTGGGTCATTTGTGATGAGAAGCAGCAAGATCACCAGATCCTAAATACCTATATACAGTGGAACTAATATTCCTGAGGATTCAACATCCTGATACCATTTGCTAAAAGGGTTAAAAACGCCTTAAACCTTCCTCTATTGACCTTTAAGGGGACGGTATACTTATAAGAGGACGTACATTTTCTATGTTTGATTATATACAGTGCCTGATTTGATTATTTTGTAACTATTATGTGAAATCTATACTATTAATTATTTGGAAATGTATTAAGAAATTTGAAATCCTGGCCTTTTTTATTATTCACACCAACACTTAAATGGAGAGTTTACTCAAATTGTCTCCCCTTTAATTTGTTCCCAATGATCTACTTTACCTGCTGGAGTATATTAAATTGTTTACAAGTATTTCCATTACCCTTATATTGGCATTTGAAATAGTTGATTTAGACTGTGGTATCCCCGCCTATTCTGAATATTTTTGGCCTTATAGGGGCAGTATACACCAATTTTCATTTAACTGCATGTAATAGACACTACTATAAAGAATAAGATGCACATATACTGATCTAAAAATCCAGTATAAAACAGTCTACAAACTTACTTAGAAGCAACCAGTTTAGCTCTGTTAAAAAGATTAGCTGGAACACCCACTGCAAGTGGGAAATAGCAGACATTCCCCCTGCATATGAAAAGACTCTTTACACAAACAGGAGCAAGCTGGAGGAGGTATACAACAGTATTCTCCTAAAACTTTGGGGCTTGGTTAGGAGTCTGAAAATCAGCGCAATGTTATTTAAAAATAAGCAAAACTATACATTTAAAAAAAAAAAAAAAAGCTGTATAGGATATATAAATGGATCATCTACAAAAAATGTATGCAAAGAAAATCTGCTGACAGCATATGCTGTCGGCATTTATCAATGTGCGGCGGACTTGATCCACTACAGCGAATCATGTCTGCTCGCACTTTCATAAATTGGCCCCAATGTGATAAAGTAATGAGATCCGATTATACCTACAAGCTTAACCCATTTTATTAGGTTGTTGCTTCAAAACACAAAATCAGCTAATTCATATACACAAGCAAATCTCATTTTATACTCTGCAGCTGGTAAAAAAAAGTAATTGGAAATACATTAAGGAAAAAACTATTTTATAGTATACTGTCCCTTTAAGTCTTGTAATTACAAGGTACTTCGTGTCTATTTAAAGTGATATGAATGTCAAAATGAAATATTATTTTGGTATCCTTTGTTAAAAGCATATGTAGATAGTAATGCACTACTGGGAGCTAGCAACTGATTGGTGGCTATGCACATGACACATCTCGTGTTATTGGTTCAACAGATGTCTTAAGCTAGGGTCAAATAGTACATTGCTGCTCTGGAGCAGACTAAAACTTCTTTGTGTTTAAAGAGTCATAATAGTAAAAAAAAACTAAATTCTCTAATTTGTTATAAAATGCAATTTTAACACTAGGTACCCAGCACTACTATGTATTTAATACCCATAAAAGGAATCCAAGTTGAAAGTAAACGCGAAGTAAAGGAAAACATGTAAAAGCATATTTATTAAAGTGTTATACTGTGTATTTACTGTAAATATTTCACATTCCAATGTTCTGCACATACCAGGAGTGACCTGTCTCTTCTATGCAAATAGTAATGTATAAAACTTTTGAACAGCACCCTGCTATAATGTGAGGCTCATGGAACAGAAGTGAATGCAATCCCCTCAATCTTCAATATACACAATCCACAGCACCAATATACTTCATATCAGTGGCGTATTTATGTTTTGTACTGCCCTAGGCACTCAAAATTCTTCTGCCCCCCCCCCCCTCCAAAGGTTTTAGGCCTTTTTTACACTTAATATTTTTTTGGTTCATTGTGTAAAATGTTTTTGTTTAATAACAATTAAAAAGAAAATGGACTAGCAAAACACTTGCATACAGGTGGGTTTAATTGCATGCATTTCATATCATTTTCTCCCTGAAAGAAGGGAGAGAAAAGAAGAGGAGTGGAAAAGGAAAGCAGGGAGGGAGGGAGGGAGGGAGGGAGGGAGAGAGAGAGAGAGAGAGAGAGAGAGAGAGAAGAGAGAGAGAAGAGAAAAGTGGTGAGGGAAAGAAAGGTTTCAAAGACGGGAGCAAGGGAGGGAGTTGAGAGAAAGAAGGGAGGGAGGGAAATAAGGGAGGGAGTTGAGAGAGGAAAAAAGTGAAAGAAGGGAGAGAGGAAGGGAGGGAAAGAAGAATACACTTTGAAACAATCACTGCCCTTTACATGCAACAACATACAGTAATTACCATCATTCAAGTATTAAAACTTTTTAAGTGTCCGTTTACTATTTACTCCATGGGTTCATGAATGTAGACAAAGCTAGCTATTAGTAGCTAACATACATTAGGACTGAGAGTTTATGATTAGACATCACAAGCTGATCTAAGCAGTGCACAGACACATCCAGTCTGTTATTTACTAAGACGTGCAATAAGCACTGCACTCGCAGACCCACCACAGCTGTTAAGGGGAGGCAGCATATCGGCACAAGGTCTTCTCCTCCAGCCTCACCTTGGAAGCATCCACTGCAAAAATGCCGGCGGCTCTAAATAAAGCAACGGTTTAAAGGAGCACTGCCTGTAAAGAGCGACCTTAATCAGCGCATGTGCCTAGTCTTCTCTGTAAAAGCCTGCACTTTATCGCTCACTGTACTGTATGCTGGCTTTTAGAGAGATGATAGGAAAGACGTGCTGCCCGTCCCAAATCTGCTGCCCTAGGCACTGGCCTTGTTGGCCTAGGCCATAATACACCCCTGCTTCATATGGTATTGGCTGTCTAATGGAAGAATCTGGGTGTGGTGGATGCCGGGAAAAAGCTGCCTACCAGAATGCGTAGTGCCAGGTGTAAAGTTTGGTGGAGGAGGGATAATAGTCTGGGGCTGTTTTTCAGGTTTTGGGTTAGGCACCTTGGTTCCTGTTAAGGGTCAAGTTAAAGGGACAGCTTACTTAAAAAATGTCTCCCCTTCCATGTGTTCCCAATGATCCACTTTACCTGCTGGAGTGTATTCAATTGTTTACAAGTATTTCCTTTACCCTTATATTGGCATTTGAAATAGTTGATTTAGCCTTTGGTATCCCCACTTATTCTGAAAGTTTCTGGCCTTAGGTCCAGTTAGAAAAACTGTGTAAACACAGTCAGCAAATTAAAGTACACTCCCAGTGGGGTATAGAAGAGATAAGGTAATAAAATGTTAATTTTCAATTGCTCTCTCCAAGTATTGGTCTTTGGTTTTAAGATAAATAAGCATGTATATGTAAACAATGTGATAAAATAATAAGATCTGATTACACCTACAAGCTCAACCCATTTAATTAGGCTGTGGCTCCAAAACAAAAAAATCAGCTATTTTATATACACAAATAAACCTTAAAAAGTAAATTACCATACTTTTTTACTTGGTAAAAAAAAAAAAAATGGAAACACATTAAGGGAAAAACTATTTTACAGTATACTGTCCCTTTAATGCTAAAGGATACAAAGCAATTTTAGTTTGAGGAAGACTGTTTCCTCTTCCAGCATGACTGTGTCCCTGTTCACAAACCGAGGTCCATTAAGACATGGATTGACAAGTCTGAGGTGGAGGAACTCCAGTGGTCTACGCCTTCCACCTTAATATTAATGCTTTGGAATGGAATGTCTAACAAGCTCATATAGGTGTTACAGTCAACTGTCCCCATACTGTACTTTTATACATATATCTTTATTAAATTTAATTTATGGGTGATTACAATTTCAAATGTACTGTATGTCCCCTTAATGACTGCATAATAATCCATACAGTTTCTTTCTTATTATAACAGAAAATATATTGTCCTATTTTTTAATTTAACAAAACTAAAATATTAACATCAACTTCTGTAAAATAATGTATGCGTAACAAATTATAGTCACATCAGGGCCCATATTTTAAATGGGTAGGTATCAAGTGAATAATTATCTTTAGTTTCATTAAATAAAATGTATGCAAGGAAAGCTATAAGGTCATATTTGCCTGATAATCCCCTTCACAACCAGAAGTTTTATTGCAGGTAATTAACAACAGAGTTAATCCCTCCAGCTGAGTTTCTTCTACAATATTTGACATGTCCTTCTGCTCGTTTCCAAATTTACAGTCATTACTTTTTCACCTATATCTGTTCTATTATTTTTTTAACCTTCATAATTTGAAATGCTGAAACTACTTTACGTCCTCTGCTGTGAACACTGCCTTCAAATGCATCAGCTCCCCAAGATTAAGGTAATAATGACAATGCTAATGAAGTAGTCTATTTCTGACAACCAGGGGCAACAGTCTATTGGAGGGGCCACAGAGCCGTTATAGACAGCTAGTGATCATTGTTTTGCAATAACATTAATAAATACGTTTTTATTATAACACGCTGTTACAAAAATACTTCTATTAAAAATTATCTTTGCTAGACCAATGATAAATAGGCCAACATTCATCATACTGTGGTCGTACAAGTATCGCGGCCAGTGAACCTGTTTGGCCACATTTGGAATGCACAAACATTCTAATTTATCACTGCTTGTGCAGCCCCACCCAGTTGGTTGAGCAAGAGCAGGGCTTGTCAGTCACCCTGGACAAATGAGTTTGGAATATTTCAACTCCGCCAGCTCAGAGGTTAAGAAACAGTAGTCTTAAAGGGACAGTTCACTTTAAAATAGTTTTTCCCTAATTGTGTTCCCCATGACTTTTATACCAGCTGCAGCACATAAAATGTATGAGAAATTGCTTATTTATGCTTCTTTTTGCAAAATTAAAAGCTGGATTAGCTCTTTGAAACCACATCCCATCAAAATAGGCTTGGTTTGCTGACAGATCAGATCTCATTATCTTATCACTCAAATGGTTCCCTTTCTTATCTCTGTCTTTGTACAATACTTTGAAAGAACAATTGAAAATGAACATTTTAGAGCGTTATCTCTTCCACCTCCTACTGGGAGTGTAATTTATTCTACTGTCTGTGTTTACATTGTTGCTTAATAGTCTATACCTAGGTATAGAAACTTTCAGTATAGGTAGGGATACTAGAGGCAAAATCAGCTATTTCAGATGCCAATATAAAGGCTAAGCATTTGTAAACAATTTAATATATCCCAGCAGATAAAATGGATCATTGGGAACAAATTAAAGGAGAGTTTTTGGGGTAAACTGTCTTCTAAGGCTTCTTATCTCAGTTGCCCTAGGTACAGACCTAGTTAGCCTTTATTAATTCTGCAGTTTTACAGTTGTGATGTTGCATCAACAGGTGTTATTAAATATAGGCCATTGTGAATTTGACATGCATTTTTAAAAAGGAACATGGATGCCAAAATTCATGATTCAGATACAGTACCTTGTTTAAATATATACAGTTGTATGCAAAAGTTTAGGCACCCCTGACAATTTCCATGATTTTCATTTATAAATAATTGGGTGTTTGGATCAGCAATTTCATTTTGATCTATCAAATAACTGAAGGACACAGTAATATTTCAGTAGTGAAATGAGGTTTATTGGATTAACAGAAAATGTGCAATATGCATCAAAACGAAATTAGACAGGTGCATAAATTTGGGCACTCTTGTCATTTTGTTGATTTGAATACCTGTAACTACCTAGCGCAGATTAATTGGAACACACAATTGGTTTGGTGAGCCCATTAAGCCTTGAACTTCATAGACAGGTGCATCCAATCATGAGAAAAGTTATTTAAGGTGGCCAATTGCAAGTTGTTGTTCTCTTTGACTCTCCTCTGAAGAGTATGCTAGGTTTCAACATCAGACACCAAAAGAAATGAGTACATTTGATAACTGAAGTAAACTAGAATCGTTTTCTAAGTTATATGTGCAATCTTAAAGGGACAATCTACACCATAATTTTATTGTTTTAAAAGATAGATAATCCCTTTATTACCCATTCCCCAGTTTTGCATAACCAACACAGTTATATTAATATACTTTTAACCTCTGTGATTATCTTGTATCTAAGCCTCTGCAAACTGCCCCTTTATTTCAGTTTTTTAACAGACTTGCAGTTTAGCCAATCAGTGCCTGCTCCCAGATAACTTCACGTGCACAAGCACAGTATTAGCTATATGAAATACATGAACTAACACCCTCTAGTGGTGAAAAACTGTTAAAATGCATTCTGAAAAGAGGTGGCCTTCAAGGTCTAAGAAATTAGCATATGAATCTCCTAGGTTAAGCTTTCAACTAAGAATACCAAGAGAACAAAGCAAAATAGGTGATAAAAGTAAATTGGAAAATTGTTTAAAATTACATGCTCTATCTGAATCATGAAAGTTTATTTTGGCCTAGACTGTCCCTTTAATTATTAAAGTTTAATTTGGACACTGTTCAAATTATCTCTCATGTCAAATGTGCTCTCAACATTGAGATTACTCCATAAAAAATAAACAGATTTTCATGTTGAATTAGGAAAAGTAAATATTTAGTTAGGTAGACAAGCAAGCACACATACCAGTCAAAGCAGCAAGTAAACTCAGACAGAATTAATTTTCTATTATAGTAACTTTAAAAAGATAGTGGAGTTCTATTTAACTCTTTCGCTAGTTGCGCTAAAAGTAATATTTCAGTAGTGAAATGAGGTTTATTGGATTAACAGAAAATGTGCAATATGCATCAAAACAAAATTAGACAGGTGCATAAATGTGGGCACCCTTGTCATTTTGTTGATTTGTATACCTGTAACTACCTAGCACTGATTAATTGGAACGCACAATTGGTTTGGTGAGCCCATTAAGCCTTGAACTTCATAGACAGGTGTCTCTAATCATGAGAAAAGTTATTTTAGGTGGCCAATTGCAAGTTGTTGTTCTCTTTGACTCTCCTCTGAAGAGTGGCAACATGGGGGCCTCAAAACAACTCTCAAATGACCTGAAAACAAAGATTGTTCAACTATATGGGTTGGGGAAAGGCTACAAAAAGCTATTGCAGAGATTTAAGCTGTCAGTGTCCACTGTGAGGAACATAGTAAGGAAATGGAAGACCACAGGCACAGTTCTTGTTAAGGCCAGAAGTAAAATATTAAAGAGGCAAAGGATGGTGAGAACTGTCAAAAACAGCCCACAGACCACCTCCAAAGACCTACAAAATCATATTGCTGCAGATGGTGTCACTGTGCATCGTTCAACAATTCAGCGTATGGGAGAGTGATGCGGAAGAAGACTTTTCTGCACACACGCCACAAACAGAGTCACTTGAGGTATGCAAACGCACATTTGGACAAGCCAGCTTGATTTTGAAAGAAGGTGCTGTGGACTTATGAAACAAAGATTGAGTTATTTGGTCATAACATGGGCATGGTGGCAAAAGAACACAGCGTTCCAAGACAAACACTTGCTACCCACAGTAAAATTTGGTGGATGTTCCATCATGCTGTTGGGCTGTGTGGCCAGTGCCGGTACTGGGAATCTTGTTAAAGTTGAGGGTCGCATGGATTCTACTCAATATCAACAGATACTTGAGAATGTTGAGGAAACAGTCACAAAGTTGAAGTTACGCCGGGCTGGATATTTCAACAAGACAACGACCCAAAACAATGTTTAAAATCTACTCTGGCATTTATGCAGAGGAACAAGTACAATGTTCGGGAATGGCCATCCCAGTCCCCAGACCTAAATATCATTGAAAATCTGTGGGGTGATTTGAAGCGGGCTGTCTATGCTCGGCAACCATCAAACCTAACTGAACTGGAGATGTTTTGCAAGGAGGAATGGTCCAAAATACCTTCATCCAGAATCCAGACACTCATTACAGGCTATAGGAATCGTCTAGAGGCTGTTATTTCTGCTAAAGGAGGATCTACTAAATATTGATGCAATATTTCTGTTGGGGTGCCCAAATTTATGCACCTGTCTAATTTCATTTTGATGCATATTGCACATTTTCTGTTAAAACAATAAACCTCATTTCACTACTGAAATATTACTGTGTCCTTCAGTTATTTAATAGATCGAAATTAAATTGCTGATCCAAACACCCAATTATTTATAAATGAAAATCATGGAAATTGTCAGGGGTGCCTAAAGTTTTGCATACGACTGTATATATTCCAAATGACTTCTGTTACTAAATTGTCCTCCTTCTTTTTGTATCTTTTATAGAAACTTAGGTCACGTTCCATCACAGCATACTGAGATAGGCTCATCTATATGCTTCTGTGCCAAGACGGTAATACAAAAAGTTTAAGTGTATTTTTTCCCATGAGAAGCTCAATTATATGGGTAACGTTAATTAAGAAAATAATAATACTGTTAGATCAGTCTATCTTTGGAGTTTATGTGGTTAAATTTAATAGTCTATATGTAAAGGCCTTGATAATTCCATTTAATACGCATGGCCTTGTTGGACAATAGAGCCTGGTTTACATTTCAGTGCTATTGCAGATTGATTATTCTATTTGTTTGCAGAGAGCTCATTGAAAAACTTGCAACAATAGTTACTTTTACAAGGAAAAAAACATCCAGATTCCAAGCAGTTAAAATGCCCTTCACTACAAATGAAAACTATGTTTCAATTCTTCAAGAAGATACAATAAGAAAAGAATTGACTTACTACTGTAATGCATCTAACCTTATTAAAAATGCATCTAAATCGATTCAAATGAAGCACAATTTTTCATGTGCACTGTAATTCCCAAGTTCGTGTATATTGCACCTTAATGACAGAGACATTGCTGGTCAGGGAAGAACGCCTAAGGCATTCTACGTTCTCATATTGCAAATTTACATATATTAAAATCAGAGAGATTCTCAAATTTCTACATTTATAGCTCTAAAGTGAACACTAATTGTCATGCACCATTACATTTTTTTCCCAAGGCCTAAGTATTCAAGGCCATGTATTTTTTCTTACATCATTACAGCAAGGTCAGTAGTTATTCATATGAAAGCATTTGTATTTTTGACACACGTTATATAAAGGACAATTCAGAAAGATTTTTTTTACAAGTCATGAATAATCAGATGCCAGCTGTCAGTTTATGCGCTATCAATGCAATGCAGGCAGTTAGAGAAGTAACTTTCCATTTAGTATGTTGGAAGATATTTAAAAAAATAAAATAAAAAAAACCCTGCAGTCTTAGAGGCTAAAAATGTAACAATAAAGACATTCAGCACCTTAATAACCCCCCCACCATATTGCACCTAGCAGTTTTCATTCAAGCCCATGGGGCCTATCTATCAAGCTCCGAACGCGAACGGAGCTTGACAGTCCGTGTTTCTGGCGAGTCTTCAGACTCGCCAGAAACACAAGTTATGGAGCAGCGGTCACAAAGACCGCTGCTCCATTACCCTGTCTGCCTGCTCTGAGCAGACGGACAGGAATCGCCGGTATTCAACCCGATCGAGTACGATCGGGTTGATTGACACCACCTGCTGGCGGCCCATTGGCCGCGAGTATGCAGGGGTCGGCGTTGCACCAGCAGCTCTTGTGAGCTGCTGGTGCAATGCTGAATACGGAGAGCGTATTGGTCTCCGCATTCAGCGATGTCTTGCGGACCTGATCCGCACTGTCGGATCAGGTCCGCAAGACATTTGTTAAATAGGCCCCCATAACTACAACTTTCCAAGATCTGGGAAAAGATTGATGCACAGTTAAATGGACAGTATAAACACATTTTCATATAACTGCATGTTATAGAAACTACTATAAAATATGCACAGATACTGGTCTAGCTTACTTAGAAGCTCCCAGTTTAGCGCTGTTGTTGAGGTTAGGCTGGGACACTCATGAAATGAAGAACAGACTTTCCCCTGCATATTAGAGGACCCATTACACAAACAGGACAGTTATTAAACAGGCTGTCTAGTAGTGATTTCTGTATTTGTTGCATTCACTATGTTAGGAGATCGCTGTGTGTTAACACAGTATTTGAAGCAAAGAGTTTGAAATGTTGCATATCTAATTTGCATATCTTACCTAGAATCTTCTTGTGCATTGGTAACAATGTGCTAATTTCCTGTGCAACAGATTTGAAGTATATTGGTGCTGTGAATTGTCTCTTCTATGCAGTTTGCTACTTTAGAGTAAATGGTGGGATGGAATGGATTGTGATTGGCTGTGTGACTGCCGCTATAGATTGGCTCATCAGTAGTTTCCATTCTGGAACAGTAGTTCTCTGCAGTTCCAAAGCAGTACTTGCAGGTCAGTGAGACTCAATTTGCATCATCAGAGTCATAACGGACTCTCTGACCACGAGAGCTGTCAGAATGCTGGTGAGACATGCACAGCAGCATACTGCGTAATCCCCAGAAACAGATTTTACTAGAAGCATGTTAGCCAATACAAGGATGTTAAAAAGAATGTTTCTATTTAGCCAAGAGTATCAATTCATGATGTGTCAAATAAACATTTTCACATCATTTTAGGTGATTTTATAACAATTTTACAACATCCAAACATTTTATTGAGCATGGAAAAGCAATATTACCTTTGTGTTTAACCCTGTTCACACACTAACAAACACTATAGTTTTTTGCTTAATAAAAAATTAAACAAATATTTTAGTGATATAATACAATGCTATAATTTGTAGAAGTACAATTACTTAACTATAATGTTTATTAACACGTGACTTGAGCATGTGCAGAAATGTAAACATTGAGGGGAAAAAAAACTGCAAATAAAAATGTTTAGCTGTTTTCTTACCATGAATGTATTTAAAAAGCTTGTAATAAGTGGATATTGCAGAGTTTTCTAACAGATTAGAATGGCTTTAATTTTCAAATGCTGAAAAAGTCATGGCATGCATTATTTGTATATTTCACACTTTAATGCAGCCCCTAGGATGACAGTGACATGCAAAAAATAAAATATGCAAATGTATTAAAAATATTTGAGCTTTGGAAACAAACTGTCAACACTTTAAAAGCTTTTATCTCAGTTATTATTCATTACTTTTTTACCAAATACAATTAACTCTTTCACTGCATTGCTCTTCTTTTCTGCCAGCACACTTTAAAGAGACAGTATACTGTAAAGTTGTTTTTCCCTTAAAGGGATATTAAACAGTAAATACAAGCTACGCATTCAAAGCAAAGATTAGCTTTAGAACAATATGTAGATGTAATTTTTACCATTTTATTAGTTGTTTAAATATTGATGATGTAAGTGTAAAAGTTTAGTTTCTTTAGAGTACTCTAGATCAGTGGTTCTCAACCAAAGTGAACTCAAGGCCCGGTAAATTTTAGCTAGACATGTCCAGGGCCCGGTAGTTTTATTTATATATATATATATATATATATATATATATATATATAAAGTGAGCAGCAGGGGCGGGCTGATCAGCCAGGCAAATAGGACCTGGGCCGAGCAACCAGCAAGTAGGGGGGCCCACAAAAGGCATCTCCATGGATCCTGGTGCATTCCTTAAGCTGGAGTTTTCAGTTGCCCTATCAGTAACTAAGCAAATAAGTGTGGGTTTAGTGGGGCCCTGGCGGGGGGGTGTTGCTGTAAGGGCCATGGAGTGTGGGGTCTGGCCCTGGAGGTTGGGTGCCCTTTCTCTGGACCTTAATGTTGGGGGACCTGGCTCTGGAGGTTGAGGGGCCTGTTGGGGACAGGTCAGGGAGGCTACCATGTCCATTTGCATAAAATGTAACACACTTTGGTTAGTGTGAGACAGTGTTCCTGGGGCCTTTATTGGTCTCAGTCTGCCCCTTGTGTGCAGTGGTTTAAGAGTGTGCAGTGGGAGCATGACAGGTTGGGGCCCACCAGCAGGGCTATCACGGCCCGGTACTGGGCCACGGCCCGGCTGTTGAGAAACCAGGCTCTAGATTCTATAAAGTAATGGGGGCTGCCATGTTTGAAATAGTTTTCTATGTATCTTTGTCTTCTGTGGAGAACAATTAGGACAAGATATATAAGCACAGCAGGCTGTGTCAGGCTGGGTGGCAAACCTGATAACCTTGTTTGTTTTAGTCGGTTTTATAGCCTGTTTTATACCTGTCCCTAATTGTTTGCAGCGGGAGAGTGAGATAAGCTTAAAACTTAAGTTTAGACATGGTGGCATCCATTACTTATAGTTTTATAGTTAAATTAAAGGGAAAGGTGACACAAAAAATAATGAAAATTTATTACAACGTTTTTTAACTTCACATAATTAAACATTTTATATTACAATCTCATACTGTTTAATATCACTTTAATGTATTGCTAATGACTTGATATACCAGCTGGAGAGCATACAATGTATGCGAAATTGCATTTTCAAGTTTATTTGTGTATATGAAATAGCTGGTTTTGTGCTTTGAACCCACAGCCTATTAAAATGGGCTAAGCTTGCAGGTAAAATCAGATCTCATTGTGTTCTTATTTTGTGTACACACACACACACTTCCTTATCTTATATTTGTCTGTAAACCAATAATTACAGAGAAAAATAGAAAATTATGATTGTATTAGTTATTTCTTCTTCACCCCATCTGGAGTCGGAGTTCTTCTGCTGGCTGTGTTTACATAGTCTGTCAATAGCCTGGCCTTGAAGGGACATTGTACAATAGATTTTTCTTTGCATAAACGTTTTGTAGATTATCCGTTTATATGGCCCATCTGTTTTTATAACAAGGTATAGTTTTGCTTATTTATTTTTTAATAACATTGTGCTGATTTCAGACTCCTAACCAAACCCCAAAGTATCACACATATATATATATATATATATATATATATATATACAGTACACAGTATATATATATATATATATATATATATATATATATATATATATATATATATATATATAGGCTCCTGTTTGGGTAAAGGGACTTTTCATATACAGGGGGAGTGTCTGCTCTTCCTGCTTTCAGTGGGTGTCCCATCCTAACCTCTTCAGCAGTGCTAATCTGGGAGCTTCTAAGTAAGAATTAAAAGGCTTTATTGTGGATTTTAGACCAGTATCTGTGCATATTCGTTTTTTTTAGTAGTGTCTATTACATGCAGTTATATACAAATTGGTGTATACTGTCCCTTTACGTATAGAAACTTTCATGATAGGTGGGGATACCACAGGCTAAATCAGCTGTTTCAAATGCTGAAATAAGGGTAAATTAGCTTCTTGTAAATACTTTATAATACGATCTAGCAGGTAAAATAGATAATTTGGAACAAATTAAAGGGGAGAGAATGTTTGGGTAAACTGTCCCTTTTTAAAGGGATATTAAATACCTCTTGCTTCTGTGTAAAACAAAATGAGAATGTCATAAAGGCCAAAAAGCAAATTCTGTGACAAGGGTTTTTTTTCTAAAATACTGCATATCAATAGCTGGTTATGTAGTTTGCAGCATTTTGAAGAAAATATAGGCAATCTTATTTGCTTTTTCAACTCGATACAGAGAGTGGTACAAGCACAAAGGTAAAGAAACTCAAGTGCAATTCCCCACAAATGTATTACTCAAAATGAAACAGTATTGCAAGATATTGCCTGATTTTGCATTAAAATACCTTGCATGTGAGCTTGTCCATACTTCCTTTGGAGGTCAGAAAAAAAATCTGTAATTTATGCTTATGTTGCAAACTGCTGCAAATTGTCTGAAACAAGGGAGTAGAAGCACACATTGTACAGCAAATGAAGGCATTTAACAAAAAAAGCAAACAAAACACAATACATGTATATTGTAATTGCAGTTTCATTTTTATATGAATAGATTTATTGGGAATTATATTGAGTATGGTTCCTTTTAAAGGGACACTGTACTCTTTTCTATCATGCATATGAAAAGCAGCAACTATGCATATTAAATCTATATTTTGGCATACAAAGGGTTAATGTCCCTTTAAAATATCATCATAAATAGTGCTAATATTTTGGTAACTGAACAGAATCAAGGAAACAATTTACTTTTATGGCCTTTTACTAATATTTTGTCTCATTAGCAGGACGGAGATATTTTTCTAGGCTGCGTTTGTCGAAATGACTTTCCCTATATAAATAACAAGCATGCATTGTGACTGGAAAACCAAACCACCCTGAGAGATTATCCCCGAGTCTATATAAATAGAATGTTATTTTTTTAATAAGACCTATAAAGAATTTTACACATGAACAAACTCTCAAAATGGAAATGGGAGGATTATAATGCATTTCTATGAACTCAGCACAATATAAAACTCAGTTTTGACTATGAGAAACAAATTGAAGAAATGTGTGAGCCAGAGGGCATGTACAAAATGTAGTCACGGTTACAGCTTTGCACAATCGTTATAGTCATTTTTAAACATAAATTCATGGCATTAGAGAGGAGTTTTGAACTTAGGTTTAAAATATTTATGTGAGTCTCAGTAAACATATTCCAATTAAATAAAATTTGTATTTCTATGCAGAAGTGTCCTATTAATAAACATTGTACTATTTATATAAGGTAACAGTGTAGTTAAGTTTGATATGCTTGTTTAAGAGGCATTGTATGTTATAATTATCACTCTATAAAGCACATGAAACAGAATACAGGTGTCCCTCGTTTTACAACGGTTCAATTTACACCGTTTCAGAATAACAACCTTTTTTCCAGTCATGTGACTGCTATTGAAAAGCATTGAGAAGCAGTGCATTTATTAAAACAGCCAGTAGGTGGAGCTGTCCGATTGTGTTGCAGCAAAGCCAAGCAAGCTGAAATGAATCAGTTTAACCAGACCTGAGCTATCGAGCAGATTTCAAAGGAACAAGATCTTCCTGTCTATAAATCAGTCCAGATTGGAATGCATAGAAAGAACTGTTTGCAGAAAAATGCAAGTGAAGTCTGTGTTGTGTGATTATTTTATTACGTTTATAATGCTGTTTAGCAAATGTTTTTGTTCATTTAACTTAGTTTAATTATATATTCTGTGTTGTGTGATTATTTTATTAGGTTTATAATGCTGTTTAGCATTTAAAGTCTTCATTTCAAAGCTTTAAAAATAATGTATTGGGTGTTACTTATGACAATTTTGAGAGGGGCCTGGAACCTATCTCCCTCACTTCCCATTGACTTACATTATAAACTGGGTTTCAATTTACAACGGTTTCGATTTACAACCATTCCTTCTGGAACCTAACCCCGGCGTAAACTGAGGGCTACCTGTATGTATGTTGAAAATATGTTTGCCTGAATCATGTTAAAGAGACATCTTAGACTCATTTTTTTATTTATTTTTAAAAAAACACTTTTTATAGTGTTTTCCCTTTTTTTAATTTTGAAACAAATTTCTTTTTTTTGCAATGTGTTTCCTTCAAAGGGTTAATATATTATTATATGTTCTGGAAAACTCTTGTTCTGCTCCAGATAAGGTTAGGGACAGAGATTGGTAAATAGACAATCCTGCTCTTGACTGGCTAACCAGCTGTGTCCTCCTCTTGACTGGCATAGGAGCCCAACTTTGACTATGAATAGTTGTTTTATACTCAGGAATTGTATTCAACCAAAAACAATGTTATGCAAAGAAATGTGCTACAGATACACCAATTGTAAGATGATTTTAAGATTTACTGCATTTAAAAAAAGTAAAATACATATCTGAAGATTATGGGTATCTTTGTTGGATCCACAGACACAGGTGTTGTTATTCCATTGATATATTTATATTCTAGAGTAAGAATATCCCAATGATATAAGTACTGTATATGTGTATAGGCACTGTTATATGTGAAAGAAATCAAAGAAAAAATAGTCAATTTTATATCAATTTGTATCAATAAAACTTATTTTTAGATGCACAATGTTCTTCAAAAGTTTTTGCAATATACAGTATATATACAGGTAGCCCTCAGTTTACGCTGGGGTTAGGTTCCAGAAGGAATGGTTGTAAATTCGAAACCGTTCTAAATTGAAACCCAGTTTTTAATGTAAGTCAATGGGAAGTGAGTTATAGACAGGAAGATCTTGTTGCTTTGAAATCTGCTTGATAGCTCAGGTCTGGTTAAACTGATTAATTTCAGCTTGCTTGACTTTGCTGCAACACAAGCGGACAGCTCCACCTACTGGCTATTTTAATAAATGCACTGCTTCTCAATTCTTTTCAATAGCAGTCACATGACTGGAAAAAAAGGTTGTTATTCTGAAACGGTGTAAATTGAACCGTTGTAAAACGAGGGCCACCTGTATATATAAAATAGCATTATCTATTGTTTTTTTTATGGAAAAATGTTATGTAAAAGCTTTTTAAATTAAAACTAATACAGCTTTATCAGCTAACTAGTATTAGTAGCAAGTGTACAAGTGTTGCTAGTTTATTAGTTTACATTTAAATACATTATATTTTTGGACAAAAACTGCCTGTATGTGTAAATGCTGCTCTTTCATATGAATGACAGAACATGTTTTTTACAGTCTCCCTTTAACCCCTTAAGGTCTTTTAATTGGGGCTTGTGTTTTTGATAGTGTGACTCCACCAGTGGCGAGACCGCGCTGTAACAGGAGGCCTGCTGGAAAGAGGGAGGTTGTAATAGTGCGGTCTCACCATTGGTGGTGAGACTTACATTATTATGAGCAAAAAAAACAAAACCTTAAAGGGGCATAAAACCCACATTTTTTCTTTCATGATTCAGATAGAGCATGCAACTTTAAGCAACTTTCTAATTTACTTCTATTATCTAATTTGCTTCAATCTATTGATATTCTTAGCTGAAAAACATATCTAGATCAGTAGCGGCTGATTGGGTGCTGCAGATAGATGCCTCGTGTGATTGGCTCACACATGTGCATTACTATTTCTTCAACAAAGTATATCTAAATAATGAAGCAAATTAGATAATAGAAGTAAATTGGAAAGTTATTTAAAATTGTATTCTCTACCTGAATCATGAAAGAAAAATTGTGGGTTTAGTTTCCCTTTAAGGACCAGAGACTAACAGGTATGTCTTGGTCATTAAGGGGTTAATAAATTTCCTTTTCTTTCCTTTTTTTTGTCAGAGTCTAAAAAGACAATGCAGTGAAAACTTATGACAAAAATATGCTCTAAAACAAGGCTCAACAACCCAGGCGCCAGGGAAACATAGTAAGGAACAGAGAAAGACAAAAAAGAGAAATTGTGAGAGGTAGAGACAGAATGTATTCTTTTTTAAAATAAAAAAAAGTTATAAACATTCCTAATTTGGCATTTTTGCATTTTTTTTTCACAAAAGCTTTTAAGCTGTCTCCTAGATTTTGAACAAATATGCGGAGCCCTGCTCTACTTTTGCAGATTTGAATTTTGCATCATTATAATTTAACCTAAGTCTATTATCCTCCCTTTTGTATGCATTTTTTTTTCTTCAAAGGGCATGAAAGTCCAAATTAAACCTTAATGATTCCAACGGAGGGTAATTTTAAGAGACTTTTCAGTTTACTTCCATTATCCTATTGCACAATCATATTATGTGCACACTTTGAGACACTAGCTCCTATTGAGCATGTGCAAAAGTGCACCGTTTATACGCATATAGGTCTGTGATTGGTTGATTGCTGTCACATGATTAGGGGACAGGAAAATGAAATGAAGCTATTCCAAAAAAAAAGTCTGCTGCTTGTTTGAAATTCAAAGTAAATGTTATGGCATTGTCTTTTTAAAATTCATTGCTTGATTATGCAATTGCAACACTTGAGCAGAGTGCATGAGCACATGCCTGTTCTCTCTATAGAAGAAAGCATTACAGCTTTCTATTGGCTGCCGCGCTCTACTTCAATAACAGAATAGACAGCGGTTGATGAGGAGGACAAATAAGGTAAGTAAAGGTAAATGATATCTGATTATACAAACTTTTGTATTAACTATTTGTTTTTCTTACATTTCTAAATTTAGAGAAAATAATATGTTTTTTTGGGACTGGTTCTGTGTCCCTTTAAGTGTAGTTCTGAATGTCCATTTAAAGGCTGCACCACTCAAGTACTTTATTCTCCCCAATTAGTCAACAAGATCCCACAGAAGCATAATTCTAATACCATCTCATTCTGTGCTTTTTTTTTTTTTTAATTTACTGCAATGATCCAATTTAAAAAAAAACAAACTGTGTAGTGGTAGTTTAGGTTTTAATTATGCAAAAAATAAAAATAAAATAAAACCCACAGATAATACGAAGCTTATGATTGAAAGGATATATTAAAGTTAATGCATCACTTCCATATACCATTACACATTTGTCATGATACACACATTCTTGAGATTGTAAAGGTAGAATGAAGAAGAAGCAAAGTATATGAAGATAAACAACTGAGACACAAAAAGCAATGTATCATTAAAATTAACTAGCAATGAAGGCAACAGGCTTAATTATCATGTCATTTTACAATACAAATTGATTTTGTGCTACAGTATTATGTATATCAATCTTGTGAATAGCATAATGCATCTAAAAGTCTACCCATGATGCTTTTTTGTGCTTTATACAGCAGACTTTGGTTATTTAACTCCATCATAAGGTTCACAGGCTTCAGCATTATTACTTTTCCATGGCAACAACAAATGTGATTTATTTTACTGTTGTTGCTAAAACCTTGATAGCAGAATGTAAGTGAAGAGTGAATGAGGCAGATTTCCAGATGTAAAGCTTGCCAACAAGTCACTCTAGAAAAAATACTACTTGAAAGCTTTTGCCTCCAAAGCAAAAATGGGAAATGGCAATTCACATCACAATACCAATAAACAATTCACTTATGTGATTTACTTACATTGATCATAGACCTAAACGGCTAATAGAAAGCTTCTGCTTCTAAACATGTCAGTGTAAGGATGACTGTGCTACTGCAATATCCACATTAATATGCAGATGTCATAGGTCCTGCCACAATCATCTTAATTTAAAGAGACAAGGGCCACATTCTAATATGCCAGAATTCCAATGCAAAAACATCATATGGCAGATTTTGCTTCTATGTTTACACACTTCAATCCATGGTGACTATTTTAAAATTAAACAAAAAGCAAATTAGTAAACAATGTAACTTAAAAACAAGTTAAACACACAAATAACAAAAGTAAAAACTGTAATTAGAATTTCCACAGACCTTCAAAAAAGAAAAACATGGAAAATAAATTCAATGTTATGTGTTTGAATACAGGATATTTTAATCAGGCAAAAAAAATGAGTTCATGATGGGCGCTATTAAAGGGACAGTCAACTCAAAAATGTTTATTGATTAAAAAATATAGATAATCCTTTTATTACCCATTCCACAGTTTTGCATAACTAATATGGTTATATTAATATACTTTTTACCTTTGTGATTACCTTGTATCTAAACCTCTTTTGACAGCCCCCTGATCACATGACTTTTTATTTTTTATCAATTGACTTGCATTTTAGCTGTGTTGTGAACAACCCACGGGCATGAGCACAATGTTATCGATATGGCCCACATGAACTAGGAGTCTCCTGTTGTGAAAAGCAAATACAAAAGCATGTG